>NW_020954583.1:2696161-2946759 GCF_900497805.2 Vombatus ursinus
TGTGTGTGTGTGTGTGTGTGTGTGTGTGTGTGTGTGTGTGTGTGTGTAATTAGTATCTAAGGTGTGACCACTTCCATGCACGGTTCAGGCAGACTGGAGATAGTTTACCTGCCTGGGAGTTAGGGAGGATGAGGCACGAGGAGGCCAAGTATTTGAAGCAAATAGGGATTAAAGTAAAAAATAAGACTGCAAACTTCTTATGGAGGACCAAAATTTCCATCGATAGCATCAATAAGAATCTGAACAAGATGGAGTATTCTTTAATAGAGGAAAGGTGGTGGTTGATTGACATTGGTTGAGAGAAGTTGTGAAAATGACATCAGTGGGGAAAAAAGTAAATCATTCCATCCTTATGTCCCTATGTTAAGGATATGAAAAGAGTAACTAGACCTGGAGATGGCTCCAACACATGTAGTATCTTCAAAATAAAGTTAGGTTTCAGTGAGTATCAGAACATGGAAGGGATGTGAAAGGAATAGATTCAAGATAAAGGGGAAGTTAACAATATAAGGAACAGTGGAAAGGAAAAGAAGAAGGGGATAGGGACTAGAGTTATGTAGCTATGTTATCAATAAACAATATTGCTTGCTCCCCTTCCAGAGCACCCTCAAATAAAGCAATTTCCTTTTTCACTGACTTGACTAGATTCTTAACATGCACACAAAGAACAAAATCTAAATGATTTGGGTTCCACTAATTTGGAATTTATAGTCATTCCACCCGGGCTGGGTTAAGTTACTCCTATATACTCTATGTAAGGAAAAGATTACTCAGAAAATGAGTAATATAAACATGATTGATTGTACAAGGCATCACCAAATCATCTAAGAAAGCAAAACTTTTTGAAATTTTACTAATCAATATTTTTGTAGGTATCACTTATATATAGCTCAGAAACTCCACAAAGACTGGGTTCACACAAACTTGTGTCCAAGCCTGTTACCTGATCCCAAAACATCAGTTTCTTTCTTTGGCTCATTGGTCCCACCTCAGAGAAACTCCAGGGAAATTTTAAAAACAAAACTGAGGTATAACTTATATTTAGGTTACCCCTAAAGAGTCCCCTGCTCTAGCATAGGTACTCAACGTACAAGATGGACCTATCTTTATTTTGCCCAGTACAGGAAATACATTGATATATATAAAGGATTCATGGAACCCACAAAGAAGTATAGAAGCATAAAGCACTCAAATAACTTGGAGTCATTTCAGTCCCGTCCAATTCTCCATGACCCCATTTGGGGTTTTCTTGGCAAAGTTATGGACTATTTGCTGTTTCCTTCTCCAGCTCATTTTATAGATGAGGAACTGAGATAAATAAGGTTAAGTGACACAGCAAATAAATGTCTGAGGCTGAATGTGAACTCTGGTCCTCCTGACTCCAAAGCCAGGTCTCTATCCACTGTGTTACCTAGCCGCCCAGAAATAATTCATTAGACAATCTGTAAAACATAGAGACACCGAGAAAACACTGAACAAATATTCTATATTCACTTCAGACCTACCCTGGCTAAGCAATTCATTAAAAAATATGGTAGGCAGGGTCCAGATTTCTTATTTTTACCTCCGTTCTCCCACTCAGTGGCATAGCTTTAGTCCTTCAGTTGCAGGGCAATTCTCTGGTGAGGATCCTCTTTCTTTTCCCAGAGATACACTATCAAGGGGAAAAAAAAAATTTCTGGGAAGCCTGTGTCCAACTCTTGAATATAGGAACTTTCCAACTCAGAATTACATACCAGAGAACCATTAACACTGGAGGTGTTCATTCCTGAGATCACTGTTCTCTAACCTGTGCTCATAAAAGGAAATAGACTGTCAGAAGACAGACATGAACTGGAGGTTCAGGAACTCCTCTCCAAGGCTTGCCTAGACAAGTGGGAGTCTTTTTACCAGGTGCTTCTTTGTAATTTTACAATTTTTTGTTCCTAAGATGGGTGGGAACAGGGAAAAATTCCTTGTCCAACCTTGTTAAATTTCAGTCAGAAGTTCATGTATGAGAAAGCAAAAAAGAAATGGACAAACGTAAGCTGCCTCACAGTTCTTGGAGACACAGAGAGGGTGGCTCCTCTGACAAGAGTTCATCCTTCTGAGCCTCAATTGATCAATCAAGATGCAGCTTTAGTCTCTGAAGCTTAATTAGTAAGGTGTCAGTGCTCTAGTCTGCCTTCTAGGAAGTTGTCCTATGTTATTGGGGCTAATTTCAAGTATTGGAAAGATGATTTAGTAGCAAATATTTTCTAAATGGATAGATATTTGGTTAATATTATCACTAAAAGGTGAAAGCAAAACCTAATGCAGACCTCACACATGAGGGTTTATTTGATGATATAAGATAAATTTGGCCAGATCTTAGATAAACGACTACAGGGAGTAAAAAGGCTGCCAAGGTTTTTTTTGGGTGCTTCCAGATTGGGGGTGGAGAGAATACCTTCAGGTATTTAGGGTTCCTGTTCCTTGACTAGCCTTCTTCATGTTTATACAAGCAATAGTATTCAAGCAAAAGGATCAGGATGAGTCTTCATCAGCAATACAATTTTAGGCTAGCTTCTTTTTACTTATATAAGGGATAAGCTTTGCTTCTGATGTCACTTCTTTGGGTAAGACTATGGTTTTCAAGCAGCGTTGGATGTTTAAGAGCATTAATTGATCATGATGCTCCACATGATTGATTTTTAAGGGAATTCAGCCTTGGTACATATTATAGAGAGACTTCCAGCAGCCTCAGATATAAGTACCTATTATCTGGGGGAAAACTTATGAAGGGTTGGTTCTCATAATTAACATGTCAATCAAGCAAGCAACAAGCACTTATTATGCACCTAAAATGTGCCAGTATAACAGGTATCTACATGATCTAGCAAACTGTAACATGGTTACTATGACAATGAGTAAGGGGAGAGGAATAGAGGAACTCTCTTCTCTCTGTCAGTCTTGGGCTTGTGGCTCACTAACACTAGTCTAGGGGAATGATAACTTCAGATTATAAGTATCTTTCTTTGTAAAAGAAATGCAAATCAAAACAACTCTGAATTGTCAACTCATACTCAGAAAATTAGCTAAATAATAAGGGCACATGTAGAGTGGACAAAAGAGGGGATTAGTTAATTTTATAGTTGTTGTAGGAAGATGGGCACAGTAAAATTCGGTTGGCAGAGCTGTTGATTGGGCTTATGATTCTGGAATTATGTAAAGAAGATGACTAACATCCAGAGATGCAGTGCTGTGCATATACCCCAAGGAGGTAAATGATGGAAAGAAATTTAACAACAAAGTATTTATAGCAAGACTTCTTGTAGTAGCAAAGTCAATCAGTTGGTATGAATTTTGTAGGCACCTATTATGTGCCAAGAACTGTGCTAAGCACTGAAGATACAAAGAAAGGTAAAAGACAATCCATGTTCTCAAGAGGCTTACAGTCTATCTCTATTTCTCTCTCTCTATGTCTATCATTCAAATACACTCAAATCTCTCTGTGTCTCTCACCAACAGAGGGAAGGCACTTGAATTGGGATTGAGAAAGACTTCTTGTTGAAGATAGGATTTTAGCTTGGACTTGAAAGAAGCTAGGGAATAAGGAGGCAGAGATGAGGAGAGAGAGCATTCCAGAACTAGGGGACAACCAACAGCAATGCCTGGAGCCAAGAAATGGAATGTCTTTTTCAAAGAACAGCAAGAAGGCATGAGTTGTTAGATCAAAGAGTAGGTGGCGGGTGTTATAAGGTACAAGAAGACTAAAAAAAGAAGAAGTCTGAAGCACTTTTAATGCCAAACAGAAGATGATCCTGGAGGCAATAGGAAGCCACTAGAGTATATTGAATAGGGGGATGACATGTTCAGACTTGCATTTGAGGAAAATAATTTTACAGCTGAATAGAAACTAAACTGGAATGGAGAGAGACTTGTGGCAAACTGACCCACCACCACATTATTGCAATATTCTAGGTACAGTGAGATGAACACCTACATCAGGGTGGTGGCAGTGTCAGAGGGTCACATTTGAGAGATGTTGCAAATGTGGAAAGGTAGGCCTTGACAGCAAATTGGATATGGGGTGGTAGTGGTGAGAGACAGGGAGGAGTTGAAGTTGATGAAGCTGTGAATTTCAGGAACTGGGAGGATGGTGGTGTCCTCAACAATAATAGAGAAGTTTGAAAAAGGGTAGGATTAGGGAAGGAAAGAAGATGAGTTCAGCTTTAGACATGTTGAGTTTAATATGTCTACAGGACATCCAGTTCAAGATGTCTAACAGACAGGTGGATATGTGAGAATTGAGGTCAGCAGAGAGGTTAGAGATTGATAAGTAGATTTGAGAATCGTCAGTATATATGTAATAATTGAATCCATAGAAGCTGATGAGATCATTATGTGAAGTAGTATAGAGTGAGAAGAGAAAAGGACCTAGGACAGAGGATGGTGGGACACCCATCCTTAGTGGGTGTGATCTGTTTGAGGATCCTGAGGACCTAGAAGGAGCAGTTAGTTAGTAGGAGGAGAAACAGAAGAGAGTGGTACCCTGAAAACCTGGAGAGAAGAGGGCATCAAGTAGAACAGGGGAATTGACAAATGACAAAGTATAGAGTACACTGGTCAAAAAGGATGAGGATTGAGAAAAGTCCATTAGATTTGGCAAGTAAGAGATCATATTGATAATTTTGAGGAGAGCAGTTTCAGTTGAATGATGAGGCTGGAAATTAGAGTGTAGAAAGTTAAGAAGAGAGTTAGAGGAGAAGAAGAAGAGGTACCTATTGTAGACCACCTTCTCATGGAATTTAATTGCAAAAGTCAGGAAGGATATAGGATGATAGTTAGTGGGGATGGAAGAATCAAGTGAAGATTTTTTTCAGGATGGAGGAGTTAGCAAACAGCAAGAGAAGTTAAGTGAGAGAATGGGGATATTCGAGGGAGCAATATTTTAGAGGAGATGGGATGGATCATCTGATCAGGTAGCGATAGTAAATTAATTATGGAGATGTAGAAAGATTGATTTGAAGTAGTGAGGGCCTAGTTGAGGTGATGTGACATAATTTGTAGAGGACCCAGTAAGTAAAATTCTATAATTTTCTCCACTTTGTATTAGGAGTGAAGGCAGTGGAAAGTGGGAATGACCCAAGGATGAGGCTTGGCAAGACACAATTAGAGATTGTGGGGGGCAAGGGACTGAAGAGAAGAGAATAACGAAGAGTTGGATTGGTTCACCAAATGGTCAAGATGGGAAAAGGAGCAGAATTTAGCTAGTACAGAGGTAATGGTCTAGAGAGAACTGAGAGATTGAGGGGTTAGAAGTAATGGTGTGGACAAAGAGCAAGGTTTTCTATTGGGAAGAAATGGAAAATTAGCATACTGTGATTAGTTTTTTTTAAAATGACAAGGATAATTTTCCTGGCCTCCTGGTTAACCGAACTTTGATACCATGTAAACTAAAATAAATACACATTAACAGTACCCATAATAGACATGACATTATACAGAGCATCACCTGGGAGGGTACTATTGTGACAATATGCCTAACTACATACCAGACATAAAATACGAACATTTCAAAAGTACTTTTCATGCACATTTATAGTATACAACAATCAAAAGCAACAAACATGTTTAACTAAGTAAAAATAACTAGTTGCAATAAGAAACACAATCAATAGACCTACATATAAAATACAACTTAACTATAAACAGTGGCATATATGCCAAAACAATTAACAGACTTTGCTATAATGTGAACATAATACCAAACATAGTCAAATGAACTTAACAGTAAAATAAGAAATAGTTATTTTAAAGCACTGGTGTCTATTTCTTTACTATATAATTACACATTTTAGACTTGCCCCAGATGATTTTTGCAAGGGATTACAAATAATTTTGGTCCAGTGGAGGAATGTGAACCAAGCCTCAAAGCTCATTGGAATGAGACTTCTCATTGGTAGAGATCTTTCAAGTTGGAACTGAGTTGGCAAGAATAGAAGAGAAGAGTGATCTTGTTTCTTCAGTCTTCTTCAGGTCTGGCTTCCATCTCTGAGAAAGAAGATCCATGTTGCCAACTTCTCTTCAAGTCAATGGAGAGAGAAAAAGACTCTGAGAAGAAGCTTACATGTAGAACTTTGTTCATATCCCCATTCCCAGTTTGCTATACTTGAGACTTCAAGGAATTTCCTTTTGTGTAAGATTTGGAACTCTCTCCCTAGGTTGAGCTGAGTTACTTTGATAACAATGGGAGATCTACTTCACTATGTCTTGTTAGGTATATATTCTCATATATTTACTTTCTCTGATTTCTGTTTTGCTATTGATTTGGATAAATGTGTTCCTTTGCTAATATAGTTATAATATGTGTGTATACACTTATATACTGATATATATGTGTGTATGTATACATACACACACACATACACACACATATATATATTATATATAATAAGTAAGAGAATAGTAGAGGTTATGAACATGGAAGTGGTACATTTGTGGGTGATGGCAAGATGAGGAATATGACTCTGTGTATGGCTAAGATGGGATGAAAGATTATGTAATGGAAATAAATAGATGGAGTAACTGGGAGTTTAGGGTGTTTGAGAGAGTATCAATATGTATGTTGAAGTCCCTTAGTATGAAGGCAAAAGAGAAAGACTGGGAGCCAGGTACTGAACTCATTGAGAAAAGAAGGGGAATATTCTGGAAGTTAGTAGATAAGTTACCAGAATTTTGATTGGGAGGTAAATGTAGATTGCATGAACCTCAAAGGAGAGCCAGAAGCAGTTGCTGATAGGCTGCAGCCTAAAGCCATCCATCACATCTCCTGGCATGTTCACAATCCCTGTTTCTTGTGACGTAATAATAACAGTCAACAGTTCTATAGAGCCAGGTTCTGATTAGTAGAAATAAAGAATCCCATGAAGTGGTCACATTATGCGAATTTGTCTGACATTTTTCCATTAGGCTGGAACCAATGACTATATTTTATATAATTATAACTTTGCATAGTGTGAATGTAAATGCATGCAACTACTTCACAGGACACATTATTTGCACTATTCAGGACCTATCTGTAGTGCTGTAAGGTTTGCAAGCACTTCACACATGCTATCTCACTTGATCCTCAGAACAACTCTGGGGAGAAAGGTGCTCTTATTATTCCCATTTTATAGATGAGGAAGCTGATGTAGAAAGAAGACTGTTGCAGATATTACCAAGCATGTATGTGCTCATTATGTGCAAAGAAAGGTATTATCAACTTGTGCTGAATATTTAGAGAATATACCTACTAGCAAACCTTTGGAATTTGTCTACATTGACTTCATATATAGACCATAAGTCATATGTTGGTGGTGACTGAACACTTCTTGAATTTGTTGTCAAGACCTTCAAAAAGGACATAGAATTTTCCTGAGAAATCATCATAAAATGGGACACATAAATGAACAGATTAATGCAAAGCTACCCCATATCCAGTTGTGGACAGACTAGGCAGCTGGGTTCTTTACAAATTAGCCCCAGAGACTGGCAGGGGCTAGGATGGTAAAGACAGTTTGCCCCAACTTCTTATTGGCTAGAGGTGAATTGTTGGGACTACCTGATAAACTGTTAGAGCCAAGTGGTCACTTACCTTATCAGATTCAGAGCAAAAGAAATCACCTGCCAATAATTCAAAGTCTGTCCAAACCAGGCAATGGGCTCAGAAACTGACATTGCAAGTGAAGAAGACTCTGTGTGCTACAGTTCAGTAGAGGACCCATCAACTAGTTCAAATGAGGTGAGATGACTGAACCCAGAGGCCATCCCCTTTGTATCTACTATTCAGCCATAGAAACCCTTGGGAAATGATACAGCCTTATATATCATAGTGGGATAACACTATTATAGAGGGCATAATAACCCCTTTCATGTTTGATTTTATGAAAGCAAGACTATATCTCTGATGATGACCATGACCAATCTAGACCATCAGTTAGGTCAGATATGGGTGCAGCTAGGTCACCAGATGATAGGAAAGCCTAGGCCTCTCTGTTACCAGACCAACATGACATCCCAGCAGAAACTGAAGTTACTGTTACATGTGTAAGCAGATGACAATGCTAATATTTATCCATGTAATATGTCTGTATGAACATATTCATTAATGCATGTGTTAATTACTGAATGCTTTGATGAATGTCTCATTATTTTCTTGTTCATATTTATTTGCTTTTGTACTTATATCATGCATTTATTGAAGCTATTATTTATTGAAGCTCTGTTAACTAAGCATAACTTTGCTATTTATTTCTTTATACATATTTTGCTATTCTCTAGGCTTACTGATATATATTTTTGCTTGTGTTTTATGGATATACAGAGACATGTCTATAGATACTACATACATGTCCTGAATGTAATAAAATGAAATAATAATTGTAAAGTGCTTAGCACAGTGCCTGGACATACTAAATACTATATAAATATTAGCTATTATTATCATCACCATTATAATTATTATGTAATTTTAAAATATAATCAATAAAGTAGCCCACCAAATCATATTTTAAACTGTCCTATGTCAATTGCATGTTGTTGTTCAGTCCTTTCAGACATGTCCAACTCTGTGACCCCATTTAGGATTTTCTTGGCAAAGATATTGGAGTAGTTTGTCATTTCCTTCTCTACTTCATTTTACAGATGAGGCCACTAAGGCAAACAGTTAAATACTTGCCCAGGGGAGCATAGCTAGTAAGTGTCTAAGGCCAGATTCCAACTCATAAAGATGAGGCTTCCTGATTCCAAGCCCAGGGCTCTGTTCACTGTGCCACCTAGCAGTCCAATTGCATATATTGTTTATATATATACTTTTATTTTCCTGTAAATGTTACTTCAAGGTGCTTGGAACAAATAGAACATTGGATTAATCATCCTTGTTTAGTTAAATGCTAGTGTTATTTTTATCTTCTGATATACAATTCCAAATATCAAGTGTATTACAATTGATTTTGTAAGAGACTACAAAATTCCTTGCCCCAGGGAGAAATAGTAGAGGGTACTGGAAAATGGTGTCTGGTGGCAGAACTAAAGTTCTCAATTTCTGTTAGTGAGCTCCTGGTAAGGGTGAGACTGTGTCAGGGCAAAAAGACAGTGTTTAAAAAAATAACTTCTTAACTTGGAGGAGGGAGATGCACACACACACACACACACACACACACACACATGCACATACACAGACAGAGAGTGACAGAGACAGAGACAGCGAAAGTCTGAGAATTAACACTACTACTGATGCTGATTGGAAGGGATAAAACCACATGGAAGACTGTTGATGTCTCTGCCAAAAACAACAAAATTTTACACTTTTATCTTTCCCCTTTTCATCTCTTCTTATCCTCCTGAGAAGAATGAGTATACATTTCCAAGATAACCTCTGTTCTTTAGTTTGTTAACACTTCTGTTTAATTAGTTTTGTTTAAGAAAGCCAGGGTTTAAAACCCTTTTGCACAAGACTCCTTTGTGGATAAAGACTACTTGCCAACCTGTGCCTACCTGAGCAGCAGTTGGAAAGATCTTGAGAGAGGAGAAAACCTAGGTCTTTCTGATACTGGCCTCAAGGGAGGAGTTCCAAGTTCTCTTCCCTGAGAGGTCCTGGAGGGAGAGAAATAGTCTAGGAAGGAGCCAATATTGTAGAGAAGCTGGTGCTTCGAGCATATCTCTGTTCTCAGCTTGTCTCCCTGAAGACTTTGGGCAATTTCTCCTTGTGTGGGATCAGGGATATTTCCACTGAGAGGAAATATCTTGTTTCCAGTGAGAGAGTTCATTCACTCTGTGTATTGTCTATCTTATCTGTATTATCTCTGATTTCTGCTTGCCCTTGTCTTGAATAAATGGGTTTATTGTCAATTCGCTGTGTGATAGTCTTTCTTTAACCTTCTTTTAGTGGAAAGGTAGTCAAGCCTTTGGATATAGCTCAAGACACTTCTTCAATAGAGACCAAGTGTACAGCATGGACCTAAAATATTTCCCTAGGACTAAAAATATTTAGGGGATTATTGTTGTTGAGTTGTTTTTCATTGTACCTGACTCTTTGTGAGTCCATTTGGGATTTTGTTGGCAAAGATACTGGAGTGGTTTGCTATTTTCTTCTCCAGCTCATTTTATGGATGAGGAAACTGAGGCAAATAGGATTAAGTGAATGTTCAAGATCATATAGAATGAGTGTCTGAGTCCAGATTTGAACTCACAAAGATGAGTCTTCCTGATTCCAGGCCTGGCACTCTATCCAATAGTCATATGAAAAAAAAATTCTCAAATCACTATTGATTAGAAAAATGTAAATTAAAACAATTTTGAGATACTGTCTCACACCTGTCAGATTGGCTAACATGAGAGAAAAGGAAAATGACAAATACTAAAGGGGATGTGGAAAAATTGAGACACTAATGTACTGTTGTTGATGTTATCAACTGGTCCAATTGTTCTAGAGAACAATTTGGAACTATGCTCAAAGGGCTATAAACTGTGCAATACCCTTATACCCAGCAATATCACTACTAGATCTAATCCCAAAGATATCAAAGAAAAATGAAAAGAACTTATTTGTACAAAAATATTTACAACAGTTCTTTCTGTGGTTGAAGAACATTGGAATCTGAGGGGATGCCATCAATTGGGGAATGGCTAAATAAGTTGTGGCATATGATTGTGATTGAACATTATTGTACTATAAAAAATGACAAGCAGGATCTTTTCAGAAAAACCTGGGAAGACTTAAATGAACCAATACAAAGTGAAATGCACAGAACCAGGAAAATGTTGTAGAAAATAACAGTGATATTGCAAGGATGATCACTGTGAAAGACTTAGCTACTCTGATCAAGACAATCATCCAAGACAGTTCCAAAGAACTCAAGGTGAAAAATGCTATTCACCTCTGGAGAGATGAATTCTGTGTGCAGATTGAAGCATTCTTTTTAAACTTTATTTTGTGTGTGTATATATGTGTTTTCTTTTGTAAGATGGCTAATATGGAAATATGTTTTGCATTTCTTCACATGAATAATTTATATCATGTTGCTTGGCTTCTCAAGGAGTGGGGAAAGGCAGGAAAAAGAGAGAGAATTTGGAACTCAAAAAAAATGAATGTCAAAAAATTTTAAAATGAAATTGGAAGATATTTAATGAAATAAAAATATATTTAAAAAAACTCATTTGAGAATGGACTCAGTATAATTTATCATATTGAATTAGATAAATATAGAATAATATAAAATTAATTTTAGCCTTTGGTAAAAATATGTTGCGCACTTCCAGTGCCAAGATGGTGGAGTGAGGAAGGAACCATATGAAGTTTTCTGAAATTCCCCTCCAAACAACTAAAAAACTACCTCAGAATTGATCTAGGAGAAGGGATATAGCTTACCAGCCCAGCAGGGAAGATCTGTCTCAGTGGGGTGGGAGGGGAGTGACTCCAAGAGCAGCAGCAGCAGCAGCAGCAGCAGCAGCAGCCGCCAACCTCACAGGAAGGGGTCTGCAGCAAGGCTTCAAGCCTGGGACAATTCACCAGCAAGCTGCATTCCCCTAGGCAAGTGAGAAGTCTAGGTAGCATAGCAAGGCCCCACCCCAATAATCCCACCCCTCAAACAAGCCACCAGCAAGGCCTTGACACCATTGCTGACCAATAGTGAAGCCATGTCCTGAGGCCTACCAGCAGAGAGATCCTGTTTCCATAGCAACCCAGCAGCAAGTCCCCATCCCTGGAGCAGGCCTGCAGCTAAACCCCACACATAGGGGAGACCATCAGGCAGACCCTTCCCCCCCCACTCAGTGCAAGCCAGAAAGGAAGTCTACCTCCAGAGAAAGCAAACAGCTAAACCTTGAAGCCCAGTGAAAGCCAGCAGTAACACTGAGAGCCCCAGCACAAAAACCTTGAGGTAGTGCAGGACCAGAGCCTAACTCTCACATAAAAATACCAAATAAGCCCTCCCCCCCCAAAAAAAAGAAAAGGCAGAAAAAATAAGAAAAAAACAAACAAACAAACAAACAAAAAAGAGTTTGGCTGTGGTAATAAGGAGGATAAAGGCATAAACTTAGAAGAGGACAATAGCATCAATGGCCACATGTGAAGCCTCAAAGAAAAATGTAATTTGGTCTCAGGACCAAAAATAATTCTTGGAAGAGCTTCGTAAGGGTTTTAAAAAGGAAATTAGAGAAGAAGGAAAAACGGGAGAAGAAATGAGAGTAATGCAAGAGAATCACGAAAAAAAGAGTAAATAGCGTGGGAAAAGATATACAAAAAATTTACTGAGGAAAGTAACTCCCTAAAAAAAAGAATTGGCCAAATGGAAAAAAAAAAGTACAAAAGTTCACTGAAGAAAATAATTCCTTAAAAATGAGAATTGAACATGTGGAAACTAATGACTCTGTGAGATATCAAGACATGATTAAAAAAAGTTAAAAAATAGAAGAAAATGTGAAATTTCTCATTGTAAAAACAACTGACCTAGAAAATAGATCCAGGAGAGATAATATAAGAATTAATGAACTACCTGAAAGTCATGACTAAGAACAAAAACAAAAACAAAAACCAAAAACAAGCCTGCACAACATCTTTCAAAAAATTATTGAAGAAAACTGCTCTGATATATTAGAACCACAGGGCAAAATAGAAATTGAAAGAATCCACTGATCATCGCCTAAAAAAGATTTCCAAATGAAAACTCCCAGGAACATGATAGTCAAATTTCAGAGCTCTTGGATCAAGGAGAAAGTATTACAAGTAGCCAAAAAAGAAACAATTCAAATATTGTGGAGCTACAGTCAGAATTACACAAGATTTGGCAGCTTCCACATTAAAGAACTGAAAGGCTTCAAATATGATATGCCAGAATGCAAAGGAGTTAAGATTACAACCAAAAATCACTTAACCAGCAAAATTGAATATAATTTTTTAGCAAAAAATGAATTTTATGTAATGAAATAGAGGCTTTTCAAACATTTCTAATTAAAAGATCAGAGCTGAATAAAAAATCTGACCTCCAAACACAAAACTCAAGGGAAACATAAAAAGATAAAAAGGAAACAAGAAAGAGAAAACATAAGAAATTCAATAAGACTAAACTGTTTATATTTCTATATTGCAAGATAGTATTTGTAACTCTCAACAACTCTATTACTGTAAGAGCAATTAGAAGAAGTATATGTAGACAGAAGGTGTGGATATAAGGTGACTTTGATGGGATGATACCTCAAAAAACAAAATAAAGAAATGAAAAAGAAAATTGAAATGGAAAAAGAAGGAGGGGGAGATTGAATGGGGTAAATTATCCCACATAAAAGAGGCATGGAAGAGCTATTATAATGGAGGGGAAGATTGGGGGGTGGGGTGGTAGGCAAAGCTTAAACCTTACTCTCATCAAAATTGGCTCAAAGAGGGAATAACATACACACTCAGTTGGACATAAGAATCTCTCTTAACCTGTAAGGAAGTAAAAAGGGGTGGGGATAATAGGAGGAGGAGAGACTGGTAAAACGGAGGGTATTTTAGAGAAGGCCATGATCAGAAGAAGTAAAGCACTTGTGAGGAGGGAAAGAGTGGGGTGTAAGAGAAGGGAGGATAAACAAGGGAAAGATAGCATGGAAGGAAATATAGGTAAGGGGCTGAAGCAGAATCTATTATGCTTTGTTCTGTGAAGTTTGGATTCAGTCAAAGGTCCACACTTGAGGACCTAGAGGGCCACCTGTGGCCTTGAGGCTGCAGGTTCCCCACCCCTGGATAGTATCTAAATTTTTTAAGAAGTTGAATGAGTTACAGGAAGAGATACATAATATAGCTATACTAGGGGGGAGCCTCAACTTTCCTCCTCTCAGAACTTAGATAATGCTAACCAAAAAATAAACAAGAAGTTAAGGGGGTGAATAAAATTCTGGAAAACTTAGATGTGATAGATCTCTGGAGAAAATTGAATGGGAATAGAAAGGAATATACTTTTTTCTGCAGTATATGGCACCTACACAAAAATTGATCATGTATTAGGACATAAAAACCTCACCACCAAATGCAGAAAAGCAGAAATAGTAAACACATACTTTTCAGATCATAATGCAATAAAATTACATTCAGTAATAGATAATGGAGGGATTAAAAATTAATTAAAAATTAAATAATCTAATCCTAAAAAGCAAGTGGGTCAAAGAACAAATCATAGAAATAATCAATAGTTTCATTAAAGAAAATGACAACAATGAGACAACATACCAAAATTTATGGGATGCATCTAAAGTAATAATCAAGGGAAATTTTATATCTCTAATTGCTTACATCAATAAAATAGTGAAAAAAGCATATCAACGAATTGGGCATGCAACTGAAAAAAAAAAAAAAGAAAAAGAACAAGTTAAAAATCTCCAATTAAACACCAAATTGGAAATCCTAAAAATCTAAGGAGAGATTAATAAAATTGAAAGTAAGAAAACCATTGAACTAATAAATTAAACTAGAAGCTGGTTTTATGAAAAACCAATTAAAGAAAGGAAAGAATAAAACCAAATTTCTAGTATCAAAAATGAAAGGGGTGAAGAGGAAATTAAGACAATTATTAGGATCTATTTTGCCCAATTATATTTCAATAAATTTGAAAGTGAAATAGGTGAATATTTACAAAAATATTAATTACCCAGATTAACAAAAGGAGAAATAAAATACTTAAATGACCCAATCTTAGAAAAAGAAATTGAAGAAGTTATCAATGAGCTTCCTAAGAAAAAATCCCGATGAGCAGATGGATTCACAAGTCAAATTTATGAAAATACAAGTCATTCCCCAACTGATAAATTGTCAAAGGATATGAACAAACAGTTTTCAGACGAAGAAATCAAAGGTATCTATGGTCATATGAAAAGAATACTCTAAATCACTATTAATCATAAGCAAATTAAAACAACTTTGAGGTACCACCTCACCTATTGGAGTGACTAATATGACAAAAAAGGAAAATGTTTGAGAGGATGTGGGAAAAATGGGACAATAATGCATTGTTGGTGGAGTTGTGAACCTATCCAACCATTCTACAAAGAGAGAGAAATAGGGTTAAGTGACTTGTCCAGGGTCACACAGCTAGTAAGTGTCTGCATCCAGATTTGAACTCATGAAGATGAATCTTCCTGATTCCAATTTGGAACTATGCCCAAAGGGCTATAAAACTGTGCATACCTTTGGATCCAGCAATACCCCTGCTATGTCTATATCCCAAAGACATCCAAAAAGGGGGGAAAGGATCTATTTGTACAAAAATATTTTAGCAGCTCTTTTTGTGGTGGCTAAGAATTGACGTCAAAAGGATACCCATCAATTGGGGAATTGCTAAATAAGCTGTGGTATATGATTGTAATGAACTATTATTGTGCTATAAGAAATGACAGGATGATTTCAGACAAAACCTGGAAAGACTTACGTGAACTGATGCATGGTGATGTGAACAGAACCAGGAGAACATTGTACACAGCAAAAACACAGTAAGTTCAGCAAAGGAGGTTCATTTTCTTATCAGTTCTTTGGGGTCAAAATCGATCATTACAATTATAGAGCATTCAACTTAGTTTTATTATTCTTTCTTTTATATTATTGTAGTTATTGTATATGTTGTTTCCTTGCTTCAACCTTACTTCACTCGGTATCAGTTAATAAAAACCTTCAGTGGTTAGGAATTTGACAGGTAAAGGTAGGGGGCCTAGGAAAGCTATTCTAGAAAGCATATAGAAACATAAAATATTTTCTTTATAGTAAAGAGATTAATTTAATCTACAAAGAGAGAGAAGCTATATTAGAATATATATATTCTTTGTGTAAAATGTAATATTTTTAAAAATTAAATTCATTGTAAAAAGTATATATAATCTGTAAATAAAAGAAGCTACATTAGAATGTATACATTATATATAAATTCTATTTTCTATATAATCTATGAAATTATATAATATTTTTTATACAGAAAAAATCTTTGTACAAAATTTATTATTCTTTGTATACAAAATATATATAATCTACAAAGAAAGGGAGAGGCTATATTAGGATTCATATATGTAAATGTGTTATATGTATTAATAAGTAAGTAATAGAGAAAAACTTCAAATTGTTATGAACAAAGGGAAATTCTCAGGCAGCTGTTGTGTTGAACCTAGCAATTATGTGGTTTCTGTGGACACAAAAATGAGACTGAGAAAAATACCATCACAGTAGCTATCTTACACAAGCACACTGATGCTAAATATTTAAAGATAGTTACAGTGAAAATGAATTTGATTTATAGGTTAAAATAGGAATAATATTAAAATAAAAATTATTTTTACTTTACATTCATAAACCATATGACTGAAAAGAATAGGTTGTTAAAAAGGTAACATAACCCTGACTTTCATGTTGAGTGGTCAATGTTATTTTATTGAAGGTCCAAGCCAGTATGCATGGAAAATCACTTTAAACCATTTTAGGAACTACAATTATTCTCCTAAGTAAAACCTTTGCAATTTGCACTAATTAGGGGTCAGGCTGGCTCGTTGACATTGAAAAGCCTGAATTACAAGGTATGTAGTGGTCTGCTCTCTGAGGCCCAATCATTTTGAGAAATGAAGTGAACTTTCCTCATCAGTAATGTTAGGTACTTAAAAAGAAAAAAAAAGCTGTTTATTATTTTCTGTAACTCCAGCCAGAATAACATTGTTGCCTAGTTAAAGTCTTTAGAAAATTACATGTTTTGTTGAAAAAATAACAGTGGTTCAAAACTGGCATATTCAAAGTTTGTATGTAAATGAACCCTAAAGTATTTGTGTTTTTTTAAGAAATAATTGAAATCATATTGCATTTAGACAGTTTACAAATAATAATTCTTTTTTTTTTGTTTTGTTTTTGTTTTTTAGGCAATTGGGGTTAAGTGACTTGCCCAGGTCACACAGCTAGTAAGTACAAATAATAATTCTAAAGTTGATACTTTAAATGTGAGATCCAATGACTAATGAGTTAATATAAGGCCACAAGAACTGAACCATATCTATGTTGCTATTTTCACAGGAGAGGGAATCAGAAGACCTATAAAGAAGCTAAATAGCTAAATGGAAGGATGGAATATAAGACTGCCTCAGGATGGTGTTTAAAGGAGTTGGCTGAATTGGTTTCATAATTCCCCCATAGACAACATGAAGCTTTGTTTCACCAGCACCTGTCTCAGTTTACAGGGTGTTTGTGTAAGGGAAATGACCACCATGAAGGTAAATACATCTTACATGCAAACCTCTGTTGTGAAAGATGAAGTCGAGAAATTCTATAAAGAATTTGACAAGATCTTCCAAACCAAATCAGTGGAGGTGGAGGAGGAAGGAAGAAGAAGAAGGGAGTAATGAGAAGGAAGATGGAAAGGAGGGGAAATAAGAAAGCAAGTATTTATTAAGTATCTACTATGTGCCAAGCACTGTGCTAATAGCTGGGAATACAAAGAAAGGTAAAAACCAGTCCCTATCCTCACAATCTAATACGAAAGACAACATGCAAACAACTATATATATGCAAGATATGTACAGAATAAATTGGAGATAATCAACACAGGGAAGGCATTAGCATTATGGGGCAACCTGAATGGTTTCTTTCAGAAGGGAGGATTTTAGCTCAGATTTAAAGGAAGCCAGGAAAATCAGGAGGTAGAAGTAAGAGGGACAGCATTACAGGCATGGGGGATAGTCTATGAAAATGCACAATTAGGAGATGGAGTATCTTTTGTGAAGAACAAGGAGTCCAATGTCCCTGGATTGAAGAGTATGTGGAGGGGAGTAAGGTGTAAGAAGATTAGAAATAAAGGAAAAAATCAGGTTATGAAGGGCTTTAAAAGCCAAATGGAAGATTTTATATTGGGTCCTAAAGGTGATGAGGAGTCATTAGAGTTTGTTGAAAGGGAGGGGGACAGGAATTACGTCATCAGATTTGCTCTTTTGGAGGATTGCTTTGCTAGATGAGTGGAAGGTGAAGCAACTTTTCTAGCAACAGACTCGTCTGAAGAAAGCTCCTTGCATATAATTATGACTCAAAAACATATATCTAATCCTTAAGCCTTCTTTTGAATATGATCTTCATAGGTCCTGCACACAAGATATCCTCAGGAGCTATAGAAACCCTTTTTTTTTTCTTTTTTTGCACTTCACAAGTGAGTTTGTTTTCTTTCTGGGAAGGTTGATGGTGACTTAATACTATTTCCTCCTCTACTGCCAACAATTTGTCATCATGACTCCTGCCCCTATAGGCGTTTGTAAATGAGAAACCAGGCCTTATCTACCTGGTATGGACCTAACTGCCTTTTAGATATCACAAACTGGATGTCCCATAGACATCATATGTCCCATAGACATCATAAACTCAAAACTTGTCTAAAATTGAATTAACCCCCAAAACATTTCCTCTTCCTCACTCCCTTATTAATGTTGATGTTACCACCATCTTCCCAGTTTACTCAGGCTCACAACTTGAGTGTCATCTCAACTCTCATTCTCCATATCTAATCATTTGCCAAATATTTTCATTTATATATTTATAACATCTCTCATATATGGCTTCTTCCCTCCCCTGCCACAGGCCCTCCTCACCTCAAGCTTGTATTATTGCAATAGCCTGCTAGTTGGTCTCCATGTTTCAAGTCTTTTCCCCCACTCCAATTAATTTTTCACTCAATTGTCAAATTGATATTCCTAAAATGTAAGTTTGATACCTCTCCCCTATTCAATAAATTCTAATGGTTTGCTGTTACCTCCAGAATCAAATATAAAATCTTCCGGCTTTCAAAACCCTTCATAATATGGCCTTTTCCTACCTTTCCAGTCTTCTTACACCTTATTCCCCTACACAAACTCTGAAATCCAGTGGCATGCCTCCTTGCTGTTCCTCACATGAAACACTCTACTTCTTGACTCTAAGTCTTTTCTCTGGTTGTTCACTATGCGTAAGACTCTCTCCCTTCTCATCTTCTTCTCCTAGGTTCTCTGGATTACTACAAGTCTTAGCTAAAGTCTTACCTTCTTCACCAAAAACTTTTTCTAGTTGTTCTTAATCTTGGTGCCTTCCTTCTGAGATTATCCCAAATTTGTCCTTCATATTTTTGTTTTGTACGTAGTTGTTTGAATCTTTTCCACCCCTTTAAACTGTGAGTTCCTTAAGAATAGGAACTATCTTTTATCTTTCTCTGTATCCCCAGTGCTTAGCATAGTGCCTGGCATTTGGTAAGTAGGTACTCAATAAATCCTAGTTTACTGATTGGGTGCCCAAGCTTTAGGGAGAGGAAGAGATCAATAGTGCCCACTACAGTTAGCTTCACTACTTTTGTCTATGGCACCCCTCATCTCCAATTTCCTGATTTCCCAAAATTTTAAAATTAAAATTAGGAAAACTATTGACTCTTCCTTTTCTTTTGCCTCTTTTATCTAATCATTTACCACTATCTAGTCTACCAGTTCAGCATTTCTGGAGGGAGGATCATGTAGTGGATGCGGTATTAGCCTTGGGATTAGCTAGACCTGGTTGCAACATCAGGCTCAGACACTTCCTGGTTCTGCAAACTTGGACAAAACACAATATCCTTGTACCTCAGTTTCCTCATCTGTAAAATGAGGGAGTTGAACTTAATGATCTCTGAGGTACTTTCTAGCTTTAAATCCATGATTCTATGACCCCTCTTCTTTCATTATTACCTACCTAGATAATTTTACCCCTGCCAGCAGGCCTTCCCATATCTACTCTCAACCCTCTGATGTGGCTTTCATGCTGCTAGCAGAATGATCTTTCTTCCACATAGATCTTGTTACCCTTCTTTTCAAAAATCCTCAGAAGCCCCTTATTGTCTGGCCAATACAATTCAAACTCTCAGTATTCAAGGCCCTCAACAATCTGGTATAATCCTACTTTTACAGCTTCATCTCATATTATTTCCCTCTATCGATTCTATGTTTCATCCAAGATGGATTGTACTTTCTCTGGAAGATACACTTCACTCTCTTACCTCCGTGTCTTTGCTTGGGCTGTTTCCTATGCCTGAAAGGTTCTGTCTCCCCTTCTTAGCCTGTTGAATACCTGATCCTTTTTTAAAACCCACCTAAAATGTTACCTCCTCAATGAAGTGTTCCTAGATCTTCTGATTTGGTAGAGCTCTTCCCATTCAGATCTCACACTGAACCTTGCTATGCAATTTTATAATAAAGTTACCAGGGAATAGTTTGTAGTAGAGTTACCAACATTTGTCTTCAAGATAATATCATGGAATAGATGGACTAGAATAGTCAGATCAGGCAAGTAAGGTCAAATCTGGGGAATAAAGTTGGTTAGACAATGCATAGGCAGTTGTTCTCTTGAGTGCCTGTGACTGAGACCTGAGAAATCAAGACGATCACAAGGCAGTGGTCTGGTTAAGGTCAAAGACAGTGACTTGGATTCATTCCCAAAAGGTAAGTTGTACTAACATAAGCTTGTTGTCAAGTGCAAGTGCAGTCTTTAAATGCCCTCATTCCTGTTTTTTGTTTTTGTTTTTTGAGGTTGTTTTGATGAGACAATGGGGTTAAGTGACTTGCTCAGGGTCACACAGTGAGTGAGTGTTATGTGTCTGAGACCGGATTTGAACTCAGGTCGTTTTACTCCAAGGTTGGAGCTGTATCCACTGTGCCAACTAGCTGCCCCACAAGTGCTGTCTTTAAATGTGCACATTCAGACATTACTAGGCAGCCCTATCCTGGTGTCAGAGTTCAGATATGCTGAGGTGATAACTTCACCTTCTTTAGGTTCAAATCTTCTGATTCTTATTGGAAGGCAATCTCAGTGTGTATATGGAAGGGAGTACGCTGGGGACCCTAGATACAAGAGATATGCTGAGTCCTCAGAATCATAACTGCATTTCACCCTCTGAATGTGTGTGGGATGGGTGCTTCCAGTAATGGAATTTTTGCTCAGGACATTGAAATTGATACCAGCCATCTGTGTTGACATACATTCAGCCTTCCTCTAATCAACCCCTAAACCAGACTCCTGTCTTGACCAGACCCAGCCTGATTTTGATATCTTCCCCTACTCACTGTTTGTCAAAATTTTGCTGTGTCTACCCTCAGATACCTAACTGGTTCACTAAAATGAATGCTTTTTGTTGATGAGTGGGTATATGAAGAGGGATGTTCAGTGAATGCTATGTGTCAGCTTTTAAGTGTGATGGCAGTAGTGCATGCTGGTAGATAACTCCTGCAGCTAGTAGTTGCTTTAACTGTGCTGAAGAGTATGTAGCAAAGGCAAGTGGTCCATTGAACAAAAATCAGCCTACAGGCCATCTTTGGCATGGACAATTTGGGTTGATAGCTCACGGTGTACTGGTTTTAATTATGGGGTAGTAGAAACACTCTGGGTTGACTAAACCTGGGTTCAAGTTCTAGCTCCAATACTTATGCACTGTATGACTCCATAGTTTGTAAAATGGTGATAATTTCTTGAAAGATGATGTCTGGGTTTTTTTTTTTGATCATGGCTCTCAGAAATTACAATAATTCTTAAATGATCTCTCCTGGATCTGTTTTCCAGATCAGTTGTTTTTCCAATGAGATATTTTACATTTTCTTCTATTTTTCAATCTTTTGATTTTGTTTTATTGCTTCTTGTTCTTTATTGTTTCTTAAAAAATTATAAAATTATTAGCTTCCTCTTGCTCAGTTCTAATTTTTAAGGAATTATTTTCAGCAGTGAGTTTTTTTACCTCCTTTCCCATTTGGCCAGTTCTTTAGTGAATTTTTGTCCTTTCCCCCACCCCAATTTGGCCAATTCTGCTTTTTAAGATGTTATTTTCTTTTTTTAATTTTTAAAAAAATTTTTAAATTTTATTTATTTATTTTTTAGACAATTGGGGTTAAGTGACTTGCCCAGGGTCACACAGCTAGTAAGTGTCAAGTATTTGGTCTGAGGCCACATTTGAACTCAGGTCCTGCTGATTTCAGGGCCGGTGCTCTATCCACTACGCCACCTAGCTGCCCCAAGATGTTATTTTCTTTAGTATTTTTTTTTTTTTGTGCTTCCTTTAACAAGCTATTGACTCTTTTTTCATGATTTTCTTGCATCACTCTCATTTCTCTTCCCAATTTTTCCCCTACCTCTCTTACTTGATTTTTAGAATCCTTTTTGAGCTCTTCCATGGCCTGAGGCCAATTTATATTTTTTTTTGAGGCTTTGGACGTAAGAGTTTTAACTTTGTTGTCTTCATCTGAGTGTGTGTTTTGATCTTCCCTGTCACTATAGGAACTTTCCGTAGTAGAATACCTTTCTGCTGTTTGCTCATTTTTTAGACTATTTCTTGACTTTTAACTCTATGCTAAGGTGAGGCTTCACTTCCAGAGTGGAGGGGGCACTGTCCCAAGCTTTAGGTTTTTTGTGCAGCTGTTTTCAGAGATAATTCTGGGGACCTGTAAGTTTTTGATTCTTCCAAGGTAGTACGATCTAGGGAGAGGTGTCTTTGCTACTCTCCTGTTCCATGCTCTGGTCTGTGAGTGACCACCAGCATTCTTTTCTACCCTGGAACTATGACCAGTGTCCCTGCTTCCCCGGGGTCCCAAGCTCTGGTGTGCTAGTGCTCCTCCTTGCCCTGTGACTGAGACCCAGGACTGTGACCCAGATCCAAGTATGAGCAATGCAAGTGTCCTGCCCCTGGGGGTCATCCAAGGGATCCCTGTTACCTCTTTCTGACCAGTTGTCTGACCCCTTATTGTCTGGGCTGAGAGGTCTAGAAAATGCTACTGCTGCCACTGATTCAGTGCCCTTCCCCCCACTCACCCCAGGCCTTCTGCAGCTTTGCTGGGGCATGGCCTGTGCTGGACTGAACTCCACTGTCTCCCTGGTGCAACAGACCTTTCCTGCTGACTTTCTAAGTTGTCTTGGGCCGAAGTATTGTTTCCCTCCATCCTTTTGTGGGTTCTGCTACTCTAGAATTTGTTTAGAGTTATTATTTAAAGGTATTTGTATTTGGAGGGGTTTTGGGGAGAGCCCAGGCAAGTCCCTGACTTTTCCCTACCATTTTGGCTCTGCCCTACCTTTTGAATTTTATTTTTAATTGCTATAAATGTAGCAATGCTTGGAGTTAGAGGTGCTTGGTTGAAGAGGAAAATTATTTTTTTCCTCTCTGACCCCCACTCTTACATAGGTAGAACCACTCTTTCCCACTTCCTCCATCCATCCATTTCCAAAAAGAGTTTCTTAGAGTCAGCAAGGAGAGGAAAAAATAGAGAGATTTTCATGATTTGCCTCTGAGGAAGCTTCTTCCCTTTGTACTCATAAAACCTCTTCTCATTTTTAAAAAATGCTTGTATGTGGCTCAGACTTTCCCTATGGTTATAGATTCGGATTTATTTACTCTTTCCCCACTTTGGAGAAGTCATGTAATCTAAATCAAGATTTCTTTCATTTATTTCTTTCTTTGTGTAAACTGCTGTTTCCTATCTCCCCTCACCCTCAAAATCCCATTCTCAAGAATGAAATAATACACGTCGGAAATTACTATAATCACAACACTTTCATGCTAGCTTTTAATATTAACTAAATGGGAATGCAAATAACCTTTAAAGAACAGGTAAACTGTGGATTTAATATGTATTCCTCCCAAACAGGAAGGGAGGGGAATAGGGTCAGAAAAAAAATCAAATATCTGTTATCAGTTTTCCCTTATACCAAACACAAATAAGGAATCATTATTCAACACATTTTTGTGACTTCCATAAGATTTATTTGACCTTTAAGTGAAATAAGAAACAAAGTGATAAGAGAAAATGCTAGGTTCAGCATCCTCAACTTACCCTGCATTGTCCCCACTCCTGATCTTACCCCTCTCTCTTTGCCTCAGTTCAATTTGTTTTTCCTGGGGATTCAAAATTGGGATAATTCTATCACTGTCCCTCCAGGCCTCTCAAAGTGCTCTGCTCTGCTTAGATGCTTAGGTCAAGAGCTAGTAAAGCTCTTAGTCTAATAAGAATGAAGTTTCCCGTGCATGTCTAGAAGCAGATTCAGTTGTGAGCATATAGTACTCATGATATTTTCCAAGTATGAATTAATAACTGGGAATGAATAATTCTGGATTTATGAAGAGGGATGGCCTCATTTGTGGATAAAGTGGACTGCTGCATACATGTAGGGATATGCTAGAGCCAGTTCTAACTTGCTTGTGAGAGTCAACTTGTTAAATTTTAAATTGGAGTCAAATGACAAAGTACCTACTATGTTCCAGGTACTGTGCTAAGTACTAGAGATACAAAGGAAAGTATAAAACAGTCCCTGCCCTCAAGAAGCTTACGATTTAATTGTGTAGACACACATGAATAGAAGCTAAAAAGCAGGTGTGGGGATTAGAAGAGGAGGTTACCTAGCTCAGGGGCATGATGAAGTCATGCAGCCATGGGGACAAGTGATCTGAAGAGGTGTGAGTTTCCAAGTTGATTTGTCTTGCAGAATGATGAGTTAAGAGTTACTGGGTGGGAAATGATGAGGAAAATTCCCTGGGTGCTATCCTTAAAGAGTAGAGGAACTGGAAAGAGCTATACAACTCTATTTTCTATCCTCTCTAATCAGAGGGAAGAGAGGGCCCCAGGGATAGAAGGTGCTGTGGAGGTGTGAATTCTGGAGTTGATGCCATCTTGTAGAATAATGTTTCTGGAGATGATAAAGTCCAGGAAAGCAGCCAGGTGGGAAATGATGAGAATTCCCTTAGTGCCCTCCTTAAATGGTAGAGGATCAAGGAGGAACTCGTAGATATCCACACCCTCACACCTCAAAAATTGGCAATCTTTACAAATCAGAACTTGATTCTAATCTTAAGAAAGTGTTAATAATGCAGATTTAACTTTAAAATGTATGTGTGAATGCATTCCTTCCCCTCCACCCCACCCCGCAGGCTCGTTGTTAAGCATTTAGCAGCTCACCCCTGTATTGCTCTAATAACATTACTTGGTCATGAATTCTTCTGTTACATAGATCTGATACGTAAACTATTCCTTGCTCTCCCAGTTTGCTTATAGTATCAGCCTTTATATCTAAATCATGAACCCATTTTGACTTTATTTTGATATATGGTATAAGATTTTGATCTATGCTTAGTTTGTGCCATACTCTTTTCCAGTTTTCCCAGCAGTTTTTTTCAAAGAGTGGGTTCTTATCTCAGAAGCTGGGGTCTTTGGGTTTATCAAATAATAGATTACTATAGTCACTGACTATTGTGTCTTGCATATTTAACCTTATGACTGGACTGGACTGGACTGGACTGCAGGCATCCATTTGGGTACCAGACAGTTTCTTTTAGGGAGGATTCTTTTTACCACACATTCCTTGCTTTTCTTCTAAGCTTCCCCACTTTCCTGTTATACAAAGTTGCTTCTCTGCTACTTTTGACCTCTGGAACAGTGTTCAGCTCAGTCAGTGAAACAACATCATTATATTCTTTCAAGAAAGTAGTAGCCTTTAGCCCAAGCTTTAAAGCTGTCCAGGTCTGCTTTCCTTGGCTAGGTGCTAAAGCAGTGTTAAGTTTTTCAGTGACAAGCAATTCTCTTAGAAGTGCAAAGATCCTCATATCTGTAGGGTGTCTAAGGAGTTTCTTCCTTTCAAGCCAGATAGGGCAGTAGGAAGCAATGTAGACAAACCTTTTCACGGGCTGATCTTTCTGAGACTATGGATGGCACTAAAGGGCAACAATCCCAGACAACATTTCACAAAAGCAACGTTCTACTTTCTTCCTAGCAGCTACCAGTGTCACATCTTCTGGATGGTCAACTTTCAATTCTAGATGGCGCTAAAGACCAATCAGCCAAGCCAGCTATTAACACAACAGGAGGATCTGACTTTCTCCATTCAGCTTCCAATAGACATTGAATCTGCATCACCCCAGGAAGGTCCTTCAGCTGACTCAACTGGAAGTAGCTGCTCGTATCTTCTGATGCTCCTTTACTGATTATTTCAAGTAGTGGGAGGAGACTTCTGACATCAGCTTATCTCTGTAGGCAGCAACTGTTTTTTTCTATTCTGATCTCTGGTTTTTCATCCTCTGGATTCCTTATGTTCATCTTCTGTAGTCCCTCATCTGGGTTCTAATGCTTCAGAACATTACCAATTCATGTTGAAAAACCCAGCATCTCCATATTTATCATGTATAACACAAACAATATAAAGTTTTCCCACCATCCCCAAGTAGTTCTGTGATTTATAGTTTCTCAGCTATATTTTTCAAAACTTGGCAAAATCATATGTAAGTGAGCCAATGGGCAACAATGCACTGCATCCATCCTTCAGTCATATTTTTGCCTTTGAGCTGCCTTCAGGCAGTCATCTAGTGTCAGTTTTCTCTCAGGTTCTTGGAAATGTCTCAAGAGATTTTTCTCAATGAACATCCACTTTCTGCCCCTTTTGGCAAACAAAACAACTGTATATAAAAAGAACAGTACCTTACACAAATGTATTCTGTGACCCCTTGGCTCTGGACCAGGTTCAGTCTTGGAGGCTGACCCAAGAAGGGCATATTCTGTCTTTGGCTCATTGTGTCCCTACCCTCTGGGAAATCTTCAATATAGCTTCAGAATATTCAATATAGCTCATGTCTAGGTTTCCACAAATGGCGGAAACTTGAGGCACTCAAGGTAACAAATATATATTGGATAAAAGATAACCTTTATTTTATACTACAGAAAATGTATCAGGAACAAAGGACTTACAGGAGCCCAAACAGAAAGAAAACATAAAGTATTTATAGTAGTTCCTTTTGGAAGAGAAGTAACTTGAAGTTATCAGAAGGGCAATATCCTGGCATTTCAATCAAATACTTCTCTCTCACAGGGTTCTATACAGTTTCTCTCAGACTTTAATGCCACCTTGTGGTTTGGCCTCTCCCCCAGAAAGCAAATCTACGTTGGGGTTTCTGGACAAATAATTTCCTCCTCAATAGGAGTACTTTTTGAATCACTCATGGTTAAAGTGAAGAGAAAAGTACAGATTTTCTTCATGTTATGTCCTGGAGTAGGAAAGTCCACTCTCAGATATCTGCTCTCTGATCTGTGCTCAGAAAGCTGTTGGCAAGCACATTAGCTCCCATATGTTTCTGTCATAAAACAGCTAGATATTAATGGCTCCTGGGGAAAGGGAAAAGGGACAAATACCCTTCTTCCCCACTCAAAACGTGTTACACTCAGGAAAGATGACAATGTTCTGCTAGCACTCATATAGACCAGTGATGTCTCCTCCAAGAAGAATAAGTCATCCCAAGGGTTTCAACCAACCACATCATTTTGGGGGTAGCTTTGCCTACAGAAACTTAATCAGGAGTCATGTCTTCTTGACAAAATGGCAACAGGCATGGCCTCTCTAGAGGGAGAGAAGTTTGGGAAATCAAAATTGTCAAAGACTTACCTCTCAGAAAGCACTTCAATCTAGAGAACTCATCTGACCAACCTCCTCTACAAATGGAATATGGGATCCCCAGAGCAGGGCCCAGTTTTTGCCCTAAGAATGTCATAGTCAATCTAGAAGGATATTTGCAAAGATTTTGATAAGAACAGAAAGCACCAAATGCCAGAATATTTCCCATGTTCACTCCTCCTGCCATGTTTCTTTAAAAAATATATATTCCTAGTTATTCAGTGATGATTTTTCTTTAAGAGGCATCATGGTTTGGAGGATGGAGTGCCAGGCCTGGAGTGAGGAAGATCCGACTTCCAATCCCACCTCTAACACTAGTTGTGACCCTGGGCACAGGTTTATTTTTTTTTTTCTTTTTCTTTTTTTTAACCTCTGGTAATTCCCTGAGACTTACCTAATTCATTAATGGGATTTGATGGGAGAAAAGTATATGTGTGTTTTTCCTTTATCTTTTAAATAAGAACATTTCCTATGCTTTTTAGGTATAGAGTATAATATTGTAAATATTGTGCCTTTAAAATAAATAGAATTTTTCAGAAAGCTTTGACTCCTCCCCATAGAAATTATTATGTATGTAGTTTTGGTTTTCTGTTTGGCCTGATGTTCTTTTAATTAGTAGTCCTAGACACAGACGTTAGGCAGAATTACGATTGTTTACGTGTTTGTCCAACTTGGGCGAAGGGGATGAGAACGCTTAATTTTTTTGAACGTGTGTAATAAGCATCCCCCAGTCTTCCATACCAGGACTTGTTCATTTCATGTGATAAAGCAATTTTATCTTCTACCAGCAAGGGGCAGCAAACAACAACATTTAGTTAGAACAAGTACCCTCCCTTTCCCCAAGTTTCATTCAGAACCTTTCAATGATCTGTTATTTATGATAAAGTCCTCCTTCCTTTTCCCTCCTTCTGTTTTGGGGTAAAGATAGTGTTTCAGAAAGAGAAAGCTAAGAATTGAGGTTGGGTGTCAAAGAGGGAGGGAATGAAACAGAACTCTTGATATAGTAAAACAAATAGGGGAGATGAAGCCCTTTCTTATGTAAAGAAACACATTTTTAAAAAAAGGTGATTTTCACTCTTTCATCTCATTTTGTGACTTGAAAGTGAGGTCCAAGTAACCATGAGTATCAAGTTCCCACCAATTCTTCTCCTCCATCTCTTGGTTTTGCTAGTTTTAGAAATGACCAGACTGTCCTTGGAAATATAATCTGTTTTCCTAAGGTAGAGGTGTGGAGGTAATTCTGAGTTTTTGAAGGCTATACCATTCAACTGACCACTGAGTCAGGGTCTACAAATTTGGACAGGCTTTGAGTATGGATCAGTAACCAACTAACTGTATGTCTGTTTCCCGAGGACCAGCCAAGCTAGATTCAGAAAGGCTTATCACCGGGTCAATCATCAGGTGCTGAAATTTTTGGTCATAGCAATTCATGAAGACTGTCTATGAAGATGTGGGATGAGATGCTTCCTCACAGGGAAGCATCAGTGGAAGAACTCTGGCATAAGAAGACTTGGTTTTATATAGTAACATTGTTACTTCCTGACTATGGCATTTGTGAAATATTTCAGTCCTCTGGGCTTTTATTTTCTTATTTGTAAAATGATGAGGTTAGACTAGAATTCCGGGGGTAGGGAACCTGTGGCCTCGAGGCCGTATGTGGCCCTCTGGGTCCTTGGGTGCGGCCCTTTGACTGAGTCCAAATTTTACAGAACAAATCCTTTTATTAAGGGGATTTGTATTGTGAAGTTTGGATTCAGTCAAAGGGCCGCACCCAAGGACCTAGAGGGCCACATGTAGCATAGAGGCATCAGGTTCACCACCCCTGAACTAGATGATCTCAAAGGTCCCTTCTAGCCCTAAAACTTACGACCTTTGGAAAATAAATTTTTGAAGAAAGGGCTGGGTATAGAGGAGGAGAAATATTGGCAAAAATAGAGACATTTTGAAGAAGCAGGTACACAATAAGGACAAGGTAGTACTAATGAACCATACCCAACTTGATGCTTTAGGCTGTGAGATTCCCACAGAATCTTACAAATGACAGCACCATATCCCATCCAATAGTTTGAGAAGTAATAGTATAGAATGTGGGCTTAACAATTAACATAGCCCCTGGCACATAGGAGGCCCTTAATAAATGCTCCTTCCCCTTACCTTTCTCACCTCCCTTCCACCCCTCCCTCCCCCCTCCCCCCCAGTTAGTGCTTAATAAGTGTGTGGGTCTGGTAAAAGAAATAGCAAGTCATAATTATTAAAAATCAAAACCTAAATTATGAGTTGCTTATTTCTTTTCTGCCTTATATAATGCCTTAGATAGTGCTACCTCAAAGTAGGTCTTCAAATAATTATTGATTGATTAAAAATGATTTCTTAAAATCAGGGAGGTAGTTCAGTAGAGTAGGAAGAACACTAGAATTTAAATCAGGAATCTTGGATTTAAGTACAGGTTGTTCCTGGGACCTTGGGCAAATAGATTAACCTCTTTTAGCCTCAGTTTCTTAAAACATTATGTAAATGTGAGCTATTGTTATCATAAAGTTAATCAGAAGACAAGTCTATGAAAATGAGGAAGGTTTTCTGAAATGGAAGCCAAAAGTTTAGAAGTAGATAAAATAAAATATAAACTAAAATTAAGGTAACATATTATATTTTAAAGAAACAATGCAAATTCTAACCAAATGGATTATAGCAGCGTTTATATGGCACTTTAAAGTTTGAAAAGCACTTTAGAAATATTATTTCATTTTATTCTTGCAGCAACCTTAACAGGTAAGTGCTTATTATCATTCCCATTTTGGAGATGAGAAAACTGAAGCAGACAAAGTTAAAGTGATTTGAATTCAGATTTTCCTTACTTCAAGTCAAGCTCTCTATCCACTGATCCATCTGGATTATTTAAATTTTTTTTTTTTGTAGCAGGTAGCACAGAGCTGGCCACAGTGGTTTCTCTCTCTGCACACACTCATATTTATGTATATATGTATACAGACATATACATATTATTCATACAAATATAAACTCAGTTTTAAAATGTAAATTCAAGAGTCTTAAGAAAAGAAATTTGTTCTTTTTGTTGGTGTTCGATTTACTTTGTGGAAGCTGATTTACAGTCTTAGAAGAATACACGTTTGTAATTTTTAGATTAGCCTGCAGGGGGAAGCAAATAGCAATTTAAGTGTATTGTAGCCTGGTTCTTACGCCTTCCACCTCCCTGCCTCAGCAATATTAGTTTGGTTCTTCTGAAAATAAGCACACACATAAACAAACTATTCAAGTAGCTGGACAATTGCTCAAATTCAAGGAAGACATGAAGTTTCTAGAATAGATATTTTGTAGTTTAGAATACAGTTTTAAAAAGACTTTAAATATCCCTTTTTTATTCCAGTAGCACTGTCAGCAATTAATTTAAAAAATTCTTTCTCTTGAAGTTAAATGTCATTCAAATGGCATGATTCCTACCTCAATGTAAAGCATCCTTTTCTAGGATTTTTTTAAATTTGGGAGCAGCTATTCGGTGAAGTGGATAGAGCTGAGTTCAAATTCAATTTAGATACTTACTAGTCTATAAAATGGGGGTCATAATGGTATTTACTTCCCAGGGTTGTTGTGAAGATCAAAAGCACTTAGCATGGTGCCTGGCACGTAGAAGATACTATATAAATGTTAATTATTATTATTATTGGAAGGAAGAAATAGGGAAAAAGAGGAAGAAAGAAAGAAAAAGGATAGATAGAAAGAGAAAAAGAGAAAGAAAGAAAAAAGAAGAAAGGTTTCAGTCAATAGGGTAAGTTATTGTAGTGGACATCTGTGAGGCATTTTAAGAATATGTTGAGAGATGATATGAGTATCTATATCCTAGGCAGTCAAACCGTGATACTCCTACTGTGCTAATATCACCAAATTAAGTTCGGATGAGTTAAGCTGACAAAGTACAGGAGACAATTTGTATAGATGCCCTGCAGACTGAACATACAGCTCCACTCTGCACAAAAATAGTTACCAGCAAGCTATGCAGTGGCACAAAAAACCCCACAAATTCACTTTCTTTATGTAGTCAAGGTAGTTCTGCATGAACAATACTGCTGTTTGTACAGGCCATAGGTCAATGTACTCACAGTCAGACCCTAGATGGAAGTAGATTAACACAGCTGGGTTCTTTTGCCTGAGCATGCTCCAAATCAGTGGTACCCTGCAAATATGGGCCAACTTCCTCACTCAGATATTAGGAGACAGGTGTGATTTTATGTACTACCAAAAGCAAGGAGCTTTATCTCTGTAGGTCGAAGAAAAAGATACTTTTGGCTTCTGAGTTCCATTTAGCTCCCCACCAGTCAAACCACAAAAACTCAGAAAGGCTCGACTATCCAAGTCAGAAGACTACATACTAAACTGAGTAATTTTTTTTAGAGAGAAGGAAAAAAATCCCCGGGAAATATAGAACAATTTATCCAGCAACAAATACCTGGCAATAATAGGTTGCAATATATTTTCAATTTGTGTCCTTCCAGCAGAGTTTTCTTTATACAAACAAAATATGGAGATATCTCTTTTATGATAGGATAAATGCAAGCACAATCCATGTATTGATTTATTTTGATGTTTCTTCATGATTGTCTTCTCTTTCACCCACAAGATCTGAAGATTGTTTTGAAGGAAAAAATGCAAGCCAATCTGTTTTCTCAAAGTCTGGAACCTAATGCAAAACAATTCATTTCAAAATTATTTTTCAAAAGTTAGAGCTCAGAAAAGGGTAAATGGGAAGGATTAGTGATAAAGGAAGAGAATTCTGATTTTTCTTTTCCATTTGCAGTTTAAAGTGGTTCACTGATAGAACATTTCAGTAACCACTTTTTACTGATTGCTCATTGAGGAAAATAAAGTGCCTTGTTTTTGTTCTAAATTGACTTTTATGAGTTTATCAAGTTCCTGAATTGAGTCATGTGAGATGAAGAATCATAGGTCAGCTTTAATATGAACTTTATACTCTCTTGGCTTGGGGAAACTATCCATTCTGTGACATGCATGAGGGCATAATTCATGGAAGCATAAGAAACCTCTATCTGTGGTTAATGCTTACTCATTTTTAGTTATTTTTTCTCTGAAATTTATCCTTAATAAAATCATCTAGTGAGACACAACTCATCATTTGAAAAATGTTTTATTTCACATTACCTTGTTTTGCCAAAAAGTAAGAATATAATTCATATTTAACTCATGTGTCAGTACAAGAAGCAAATCATATTATTCAGAGATTATAAATGATTTATATTTTGAGTATATTTTTTGTTGGACAGAAGGTCTTAAATATTTTTGAAGCCAACTTAAAAAGGTTTTTTAAAATATATTTTCACAAAAAGCAAACACTATATTGTTCTTCATTATTGGGAAGTTTTAATAGTGGTAAGAAATAAAGTGAATTTTCATTTTTTTTTCCTTTTTGGCTTTGCTTTAAAGGCACACATATAAAAAGCAGCACAGTCTCTAATCTACCTTTAAACAAAGAAAAAGCTTGAGGAGCAACTAATCAACTTAGATCCTCCAACGGTTTTCCACACAGGACATACTGCATATTTCAGAAATGGACAAAGAGAAGACAAATTCGTAATACAGAGGTATCAGGCATGCATTAGGGTTCCCTTATTGAGAACTTCTTTGTTTTACAAATAGAACATGTAGTATCTTAAATCTGTAGATTAATATGATGTCATAATAGAAATACTGACCTGAGGACACAGATGGCCATTTATGAGTTCAGATCCCTTATTCTATAACATCAAAATAAATAGGATAAAGATACTTAAAGTAGTCTTGCAAGACTCCTTTTGTGGTAGAGTAGAAAGAACATTGAATATGTAGACACAGAATCTGGATTCAAATTCCAGCTCTGTTATTAATCAACTGAATAAGATGATCTTTTCTAGTTTTTTTTTATTTCTGCATCTATAAAATAAGAACTTTAGCCTAAATGATCTCTAAGTTCCTTCTCAAATCTAAATCCTATTATCTCAATTCACCACTCATTAGACTGTTCTTGTGTATCTATAGATAGCACCTGGGTGTGTAGATGAAGGGCCATTTGACATTGGCCTGTAGGAGAATTCCTGAAGTACATATAGCCTAGATTATCATTTGGTTTTCCGCAAATTAATGTGATCTTCAGGTGTTTGTTGGAGACCCTATAAGTTTTAAAGAGTTGGCTTACTTAAATCTGATTACTCTCCTTTTAGCAAAGAGGGAAGGTAAATGAGCCTATATTGAGTTAATTCTTTCTATACCATAGCTATCACTTTAAAGTTAACATAACCATGAATAAACTGTGACACCAGGGGAAACATAGGAAATGCCCCCAATTTCTTGGATTACAGAATGATTAATCTTTGACATCAGATCACAGCTGTTCAGTGAATCTTTGTCTATTGTTTCCCCTATCTTCTACTCTTCGATTTCCGGTACATAGTAGTGATTCAGATTGGAGAAGAGGAAAGGATGACATTTTGTTTTTGGTGGGTTAGATAACAACAACTAAGTTTTGGCATGAACAAATCCTTTTATTAAAAGTATCTTTTAAAATATTGAACAAGACATTATTCTTGGTTAAAACAAATTTTAAAAAATTCTGGCTTTATTGCATGTGTATCTGTCAATTCACTATTTTAAAAAAAGGCTTATTTACCATCCATTACTATTAATCATAGCTAAAATTTTCTCTAATATTTGAAAGGTGATTGCTTTTCCGTTTAAATCAAAAGCATGATGACCCTAAAATGTACTATTTAAATTTAATTTTATGACCAAAGTAAAAATAGGTCTGTTTACACAAAAGACAGTGTGCTCTATGTGTGCTTATATAGATAAATTATACCCAGTGTAGACTATTAAGTATTATAGGGGATACAAAAGAAGTACAAGACATACTTAAATAGCTTATAATTACCATCTAATGGGATGGCAATATCAATACACATGAAATAATCAAAGAGCAACTGAGTGATTGAGTGATGAAGGATTCAGAAAAGGAAGAAATCAGTGATAGTCTGGAGTAATTTGGGAAGACTTCATGAAGGAGGTAAGACTTAACAAGAGCTTTGAAAGATGTGAAGGGTTTGAATAGAGATGGTAAAGGGGGAGAAAATGGTAGGCAGAAGAAATAAGCATAAGGAAAATCTCTGAGGCAGGGATATATATGACTGGTGCTAGGAACAGTGAGACTATGCAGCAGACTAGAGGGAATAATGGGAAATCAGAAGGTGGGATCAGATTATTGAGGACCCTGGAAATCTTGCAAAAGAATTTGCTCTTTGATATATTGGGTATTGTAGACTACTTTTCTTAAATGTTACACAGAAGCAGCAAATAAAGTTCTGGATTTGAATTCTGATGAACTTGTGCTTGTGAAATTTGCAACTCTGGACCTTAGTTTCCTCATCTATGTAATGAAGGCTGTGGACTAGATGGCCAACATCCCTTTCAGTTCTAAATCAATGTCTGTTGAAGTCATAGTGATGGGGATATTTTCTTTCAAAATAAATGTTTAAATGCAGGCATTTTAGGATTCTGGGGCAGCTAAGTGGTACAGTGGATAGAGTTCTGGGCCTAGAGTCAGGAAGGCTCTTCCTGATTTCATATCTGGCCTCATACACTTACTAGCTGTGTGACCCTGGGCAAATCACTTAACCCTGCTTGCCTCAGTTTGTTCATCTGCAAAATGAGCTGGATAAGGAAATGTCAAATCACTCCATTATCTTTGCCAAGAAAACCCCAAATGGGGTCATGAAGAGTTGGACATGACTGAAATGACTGAATAACAACAATTTTAGGATGCTAGGATGATACCAAATATATATTAAATTATGTAAATGTTCTCAGTTAAAGATATTTGCAAGTATAAACCACTAACAAAATGAGCTGATTTCCCCCCCTATTTTTGTAATATACTTAAAAAAATATAACTGGTCTGATTATTTTATCTTGTATATCTAGGTCCAAGGAACAGGCCTTCATAAACACATGGAAAATTCATTTCTCTCCAGGAAAAGTGGCATTTTACCATTGCTCCACTTCTAAGATATTCAGGGAGTAAACTAAAGATATTCCCTAAGAATTTATGGTGACTCTTCTTGGCACCCCAATCTCTCTCTTAAAGAAGCTTGAGGACATTCTTAACCTGGAATATGTGAATAGAGTCATATTCTAACTGTCTCAGAATTTTCCACTTGGATTAGACATAAGTCTGTGTAACTAGTGAATATGAGAAAGGGTCCATTTTTTCCCCTAGGGGTCATGTATTCTATAGGGAAAAGCACCTAACCTATTATATTTACATATAATAGGTACTTAATAAATACTCAATTGAGTTTAGCTTGTTGACTGACTCACTATGCAAAATATAATGATGAGACTAGACACAGAGCAGAATTCTTAGACCATTTACAGATGTCTCTGCTTTGTTCTAGTCTAAGCAACCATGTAGTAATTTGGGGAGAACTCATTTCCAGCCATAGGTGACTAAGGGACTAGCATTATATGACATCAAAAAACTTATAATTGGCTGAGTCAGAAGGACCAATGACTCAGGAGGTGATAAGGTGAAATTCAGCTCATATAAAAAAAGGAACAACATGCCTATCTCTCACTCTTGTCCTTCTTGGAAGCAAATGAAACAATATCTCTTCTGAGCCCTCAAGTGCTGTGTGAAAGGTGAGGGTGGATGCCCTTTCTCACACTTGACTACCATGTGTTCATGAGCACATGGCACTTTTGTTTTGTTTTGTTTTGTTTTTTGGTACTTCTTCTGCCTTGATCTTAGGAATGAATATGCAGAAACAGAATTGTACTGGTTACAACCTTGTGCACTTCAAGAGTTTAGAAGTATCATCAGAGATTCTACCAGCAACTAGAGTTAGGAGCAGAATTATTTTTTTTCTGACTCCAAGCCTAATAAAACTACACCTCCATACTCCTACTTCTGTTATCTGGAAATTAATCAATCCTGTGATTTATTTATTTTTTCTTCCTTTGTGTTACACTTTTAAGTATGTTTCACATATATGTACACTTCAATGAATGCAGACCTTTGAATTTATACTGTTACTTTGCTTACAAGAAGATGGAAAAGTAATTCTTGTTCCAGATATCTTGTTTTGGGTCATGTGCAAATTCTGCATTTTGAGAATGAACTTGATTTTAGGTTCTGGAAAAAATAAAAAGCATTTTGAGAGGTGTACTATGTCTTTCATGTACTTTATAAAGCAACAACAAGGTGAGCATTTTTAACACCCTAGATAACATATAATGATATTAAAGTGATTCGTGATTTTTTTTCCCCCTAAGGGACGCCATTATCTGTACACACAGAATAAGGAGAAATGATAGGTGAAATGACAATTAATATTATGTCATAGTCCCATAGGATGGAAAACCTAGCTTTCTATGTAGAAAAATAATGAACTCAAATCATTCCTAAGCACTTAGAGATGAAAAAAAACAAAAAACAAAACCTTCCCTGAAACTTCATTTCCCTTCCTTGGATTTTGTCTAGATTTAGCTTATGGCAGAACTGCTGTACTTCAGCCAACACAAAGGCCAACCTCTTTGGGATTCAAAGGGTATCACTAAACATTCTTTGACTTGAAAATCTCTCTCCCACTGGTTTGCCACAGTACCTGAAATTCTATTATTCAAGATTCATTCATTTTAATTTTTTTCCTCCCATAGATATTTCCATTTTAAGTTTCAACAGGGCAATGTGAATTATTTTATCAGTTTGATTTAATATCTATTAAGAATGAGAAGGAAGGTGGATACCTTGAGGTGGGAAAGGAGAAGAGGAATATCTAGGTCATAGGGATCTGTTTATGGGAAATGGAGCATTATAGTAGGTAAACCTGTGCTGGAAGAAGAGAGTAGGAGGGCCTTGGAATCCAGGAGTGGAGAGCCTGGAGAAAAGGAGAGGTCACAGGAAGAGGAGGTGATAGAGAATCAAACAAAAACCTCTTTTACTTCCTAATTTTGCCTCGGGCCAGCCTAGCACAATAGTCTGTGTTTACTTTCTCTGAAATTTTTTTATCTGCCAAAGGCATGTGCAGTACATAGGGATTATCAATCTTAGGGATCATCATTCTGACCTTGAAAAAATTCTTCCACTATATCATATATTATATATCATAAAGGTAGAGCTAAGAAGGACCTTACTGGGTCCTCTAGTCTGATGTCTTGATTTTATGAATGAGGAACTTGAGGTCCAAAGAACTTAAGTGATTTGTCTAAAGTCACATACGAAGTTAGTTGCAGAGCTGTGACTCAAACACAGATCCAGCATTCTTTCATATAGAGTGGAACCATTTTAAAAGCCAACATATTATTTCCTAATGTTAAAGTGAAGTATGTTGGGGGCAGCTAGGTGGTACAGTGGATAGAGGTCCAATCTTGGAGTCAGGAGGACCTGAATTCAAATCTGGCCTCAAATACTTGACACTTAATAGCTGTGTGACCCTGGGCAAATCGCTTACCCCCAATTGCCTAAGGAAAAAAAAAAGGTAAATAGGTTGTCAAAAGGTCTTCCAACATACATTATAGAAACACTAATTCCTAAAAGAAGAGATAATCTATATTTTAATATATCCATTAAATGTCTAATTTGGGTGTTTTATCCATTTGTGTACATATTTCTTACAATAGCAGGCAATTTTAATTCCTCCATAGCTTCTCACACTGTGCAATTCTTTTCCAAAAACTTTTCCATAGAAGATAGATTTAATGTATTAGAGGCCTTCCTCTGGTTTTTCTGGGAACTTAGGATTGCCAATTTACTATTGAAGCCATCCATTGCTTATTTTTCATTCTTTCTAATGACTAACTCACATCTCTTTCCCTACCTTACACACACCACCAGCCAGCCCGCCCCACACCCCCCACCCCGGGCGTATGTGTTTTGATCATTTCATTCTTGCAAATTTACTTTGGCAGCTAGATGGTATAGTGGATAGAGCTCTGGGCCTTGAGTCAGTAAGACCTGATTTGATACAGCCTCAGACCATTACTAGCTATGTGACCCTGGGCAAATCACTTAACCTTTGTCTCCCTCAATTTTCTCAAATGTAAGTGTAAAATGGAGATAATGACAGCACCTACTTCCTAGCATTATTGTGAGGATCAAATGAGATAATATTTATAAAGTGCATAGCATAGTGCCTGGCACAGAGCAGTCACTTAATAAATGCTTATTTCCTTCCTTCTTTACATTTCGTATGTGAGTCATTAATGGTTGCATGCTACAGTCTTTTTATACATCATGTGCCTTTGCATTGCCATTTGGGTTACTTAAGAAATTATGATTCTTGTGAATAATGAAATACCATGATGGCAGAATCATATAGCACCACTGAAAGAATATGATTTTTTTTTTAAAAGAATGGTCTTATGTAACAATGAGCAGTTTGTGATCATTGAAATTACTGTACAATTTCACAATGTAATGCAGCCTTAATCTCTTCTTCCTACTACAAGGACCCGTTTCACTGTCTGTCTTTGGTGACTGCCCGAAGTTATAAACATGTGTGTTTGTGTGTCCTATGTATCACATATTATGAATATGTTGGTCATCATAAATTACAGTTATTATTTTTTTAACCAGACCTGTGATTTCATCACTACAGTAGAGCTTCTAAAGAGGAATTCCCTCTACCATTTCAGATTAGTACTTTCTCTGCAACTTTTAATCTTAGAAAGTTACCAGGGACACTGAGAGGTTAAGTGAGTTGCCTAGGGTCAAACAGCTAGGATATGTCAGAAGTGGGATTTAAAGCCAAGTTTTTCTGACTTTGAGGTCAGCTCTCTCTCCTCTACATCAACTGTCTATGTATTTATATACACTAATTTGATAAGCTGTCCATTCATTGGAATATGCAGGCCATAATATGGGCAATATATGTTTTTCATCCATTCTGCTTTTCCAGTGTGGATGTTTATATATCTGCTTTAAGGCTGTATATTTCACTGAAGAGACTCAGGACACAATGGACAATTGAGTTCTATCTTCTGTGAGTATGAAATTCTAAATTTCATATAAAGTGAAAATCAGATAGCCCTCAAAAATTAATTAAATTACCTCTAAAGTACCCAATAGTATCTTTAAACAATTGTAGCTGGAAGAGGGTTTGGGTCTTTCAAATAATTCAGTATGAATTAGAGCAGATCGATCTAAAATGGTTGCTATAAAAACAATTGAATATGAACTTTATTTTTCAAAACTTGAAGTTAAGTTTTTGATCTACTTCTAGTTAAAGAGAAAGAAAACAAAAAGAGCTAAAGTATTAGCTGGGAGGAAAATTGAAAATTAAGGGTAAAATATTCCTGAAATACTACTTTAATGTGAAAGTTAGGCAACTGTTCAAGAGCCTATTTTCTTAGTGGTAATGTCTGTGTCTCACAAGTTTCTAAAGTGCTTTCTTATAGTCTTCATTGAAGTTTGTGTATTTCAGTGGATTTACAAAAGAATTGAAATAATCAAGCCATGTAAAAAAAAAATTAGACAGTTCTTTTGAATGTGACACTTCTCACAAAGATTGACAACTACCTCCTTGACAAAAAAGGGAAGCCTGCAGATCACAAACACATCTAGGATTAACCCCAAAGTAGTGGCTGTCTTCCTCTCTCTCTTGTTGCAGAAATCTTTCACACTACATAATTGTTTCTTCTTCTTTCTTTACTAATTTGTGATTAGGTAAAAAGTACTGGGTCTGGAGTCAAAGGACCTAGGTTCAAATGTCACCTCTGATGTTATCTACAGGAGTTTAAGCAAGTCAATTGCTTCAGTTTCCTTATCTAAAAAATGAAAGGAATGGACTCAATGGCCTCTGGGGTCTAGCTTTAAATATATGATCCTATGAGTCAAAGGGAGCACAGCAAAGGCACTTGGAGAACATACTGTTTCCTGTTTAATACCCTCTTTGTTGCCAACTAGTACTCAGCAAATTGTCAAACAAAAATTTCAGCAAATTTCTAATAGGAATTTAAAAACTTTTTTCCCTTCTGCTGGTGCTTGTGGAGAAACAGCTTATGGGGAAAAATTTCCACTGTGGCACAGTGAGTTGAATATAGGGGAAGGAGATAGAATTTTGGGAATGATCATCTTTTGGGGGCAGCTAGGTGGTGCAGTGGATAAAGCACTGGTCCTAAAGTCAAGAGTTGATGAGTTCAAATTCAGACTCAGACCTTTACTAGCTGTGTGACCCTGGGCAAGTCACTTAACTGCAACTGCCTCAAAAAAAAAAGATGAATATCTTTTTGTTAATTTTTTTCAGCTGGAAAATCATATAGCCTGTTAAGACAAATATTGGCCTGCCAAATGTCTTTAGTCACAAAATTAAATATTTGTTAATGCTAAAGTGTAAAATATTCCTTCATGGTCAGTTAGTACTGGATCCTGCCAATACTGTCAGTAATGAAATACTTTTTCTACTTTAGAAAATGTGTTACATAATAAGGTAGTTGTGTTGAGTTATCTTGGGTTTCTAAGTCAAAAGTATTTACAGGTAAGCAAGAATCATGTATGAATTCTTCTTGACTTATTAGTAGAATAGTTCTTTCATTTAAAACCCCAAGTTATGAGTAATATATTCTTGATGGGATTTTAAATGAGGATAATAGAAAACTTTTTATGAATCTCAAACAAGAATTCAAATTCAAGACGATGCATCACCTTTTTCCTTTTATGGTTCTTTACTACATGAGAAAGACAAAGTTGAATGATAAATTCTAGGTCTCTTGATCAATAAAGTTATTCTTCTACCTTTATTTTGGTCAAATGAAGTGGAACTTCTTGGGGTCAGGTATTGGAGAGATAGTGAACTGAGAGAGCATGTCATGTTTTATGAATGAATTACATCTTCCCTTCAGAAATGAAGAGCAGCAATTTATAAATTCAGCTTTCTGACTTAAAGATTAAAGAGTTTGATAGCAACCAAAAAGTTTCCCTCCACTACTGTCATCAGCACAATAGAAGATACATCCCACTAGCATTTTAAAAAATGAATAGGAAAATTGAATACTGCTTTCTTTCTGCATAAAACCATTCTCAGATTCACAATACCCCATAATGATGGTCAAATAAAACTATCTTTAATCAGTAAACATTCTGATCAATAGAAAATTCAAAATGTGAATAAATCTTAAAATATTTCCTTTTCCCACAAAATTTCAACATATTTAAATGTACATATATGTATATAGATATAGATATACACAAAAAACTTTCAATGCTATATTATTCTAAAGGTAATGTCTGCATCTCACAAGTTTCTGAAATGCTTTCTTGAAGTCTTCATTGAAGATTGTATAGATCAATGGATTTATAAGAGAATTGAGATAGCCAAGCCAGGTCAAAAAATTAGATAGTTCTTCTGAAATTTGACATTTCTCACATATGTTGACAACTACCTCCTTGACAAAAAAGGGAAGCCAGCAGATCACAAATGCACCTAGGATTAACCCCAGTGTAGTGGCTGCTTTTCGCTCTCTTGTTCCAGAAATCTTTTGCCTCCTCCAAGATTTTTCTGGCCTTAATTTTGATTTGGGGCTTTTTACAGTGCTTTGTATTTTATCAAAGTCTGCTGAAGGGTCAGATAAAGACTTCTCTTGCACATATGATGTAGAGACCAAGTGAATGTTTCGCTCACTGCTTTCCAAGAGTACCTGACCATTCAGCTCTCCTTTGGCAATCCGACTAGCATTTCTCTTATGGTACAATGTCTTTGCTGCCCTGTATATTTTATAATAGAGGATGAGTATCAGTGCCAGTGGTATGTAGAAAGCTCCAAATGTAGAATAAATGGTGAAAACAATATGGTCATGTTTGATTATGCATTCATCTTCTTTGCTGGTTCCTTGATGTCTCCAGAATAGAGGTGGCATGGAGATGAAAACTGAAATAGTCCACACCACGGTGATCATAATCCCAGCCTGCTTAGGTGTCCTTTTCCTGGCATATTCGACAGCATCTGTGATTGCACGATACCTATCCAAAGCTATAGCTGAGAGGTGCAAGATGGAACATGTGCAGCAGGTAATGTCAACACTCAGCCAGATGTCACAGACTACTTGACCCATAAGCCAAGTTTCTTTCACAATATATACAATGCTGAAGGGCATCACAAGGACAGCCACTAGGAAATCGGTAACTGCAAGAGAGCAGATTAAATAGTTGGCAGGGTGATGTAGCTTCCGGGTAACAATTATAGCAGTGATTACAAGAGAGTTGATAGCAGTTGTCATCAGTGCCAATAATGACAGAGTAAGTGAGACCAGAATCTTAGATGGCATTCGATTGAATGTTTCTTCTGAAGTAATGTTTTGATCCGTCAAGTTAAATAAATCCATCATTTCCTTAAAAGGTATATTTACTTGAGTAAATGGATACCTGCAGTAAAAGGATAAAAAAAAAAAGCAGTTCAGTCAATGCTCAAATATCTTCTCTCCTTTTAAAAATAAATACAGGATGTCCCAGAAATCTTTATTAGCTTAAAACTTTTGGGACAGCCTGTATGTCATTGTTAATTTTTGTTTCATTTTCTTAAATTTTGAACATAACTATCAACAAAGACAAACATGCAAATATGCAAAGAACAATATGAAAATCAATCAATGAGTATTCATTAATTACTTACTATATACCAAGCACTGTGTTAGGCACTGGAGAATCAAATATAATGAATGAAATGCAAAAACTTACATTCTCATGTGGGAGACAGCAAAGATATAAAAACAAATACAAAAAGAATGAATATAAGGTAGTTAAATACAAGTTAGTTTGCAAGGGAGGGAACTAGCAGTCAAGGGGATTTGAAAAGATGCTATGTAAATTTGGTAATCCTTGAACTACATTTTTGGGAGATTTATTCTGTTGATGTGCTTTGTTTTTAGACTACAAATATTTACAGATTATTCCCACTTTGTGAAGCTTCTTGCCACAAAATAAAATGGTTAAGTAAAACTAATAATATAGTGACCTCATCTAAAAGTACATGCAACATTTCACCTCAGTAATACCCTCTGCCTCCATTTCTCTCTCCTACCTCTACCTCAGTGAAAAAAAAAGTTCCTTTTAACAAGTATGCATATCCAAATAAAACAAATTCCCTCAATGACTGTAGGCAAATATGTGTGTGTGTGTGTGCACACATATGTCAGAGATGTAAGTACAGAACACACATATGTCTGTATATATGTAAATATAGACACAGAAGCCATAGATTTAGGGTGGTAAATTACACACACACATAAATATGTGTACACATACGTATATATATATATATATATACACACACATACTTTTATATATGTATGTATACATATAAATACATAATCAGTAGCCTTGTCTGCTGGAGCATAGAGTATGTGGAGGGGATAAAGGTTCTAGTCATTGATAGAGTATATATATATATATATATATATATACACATACATATACATATATTTGCATATAGCTATTGAAGACATTTGTTTTGCTTGGATATTCATATTTGTTACAAGGCGGTTTCCTTTTTTCTTTTTTTATTCACTGAAGTAGAAGTAGGAGGGAGAGAAATAGAGGCAGAGGTGATGTGAAATGTTGCATGCACTTTCAGATGAGGTCATCATATTAGTTTTACTTAACAGTTTATATATATATGTATATATGTGTATATATACATAAATACAACACACACATATATGTGTATGTGTGTACATATGTATGTATTCTGCACTCTAAATCTATGACCTTTCTGAATCTTGAAGGAAGAGAGGGATCCCATGAGGTGGAGATAAGGAAAATCTGCATTCCAGGTAATAGGAAATCATTATAGTTTATTGAGTTGGGGAGTGACAAGGTTAGATCTACACTTAAGAATTGTTGGTTTAGCAGTAATATGTAGGATGAACTGAAGTAGGGAGAGACTTGAGGATGAAGACCAGTTAGGAGGTTTTTACAATAAACTAGGTCTCATCTAGATTGAGGTGATGGTTGTGTGAGAAGGCATCAAATGTAGGTATTGTGCAGGTAGAAAAAACAAGATCTGGCAATCATGATTGGCTACATAGGGTGAGAGAGAGAGTGAGGCATTAAGGTTAAAAGACAAGGTTTTGAACCTAATAGACTGTAAGTATGGCGGTACTTTTAACAGAAACAGGGAAGTTTGGTAGACAGGTGAGTTTAAGGGCAAAGAATGACTTCTGTTTTGGTCATGTTGAGTTTGAAATGTCTCCAGGATATCTAGTTTGAAATATCCAACAAACAACTGGTAAAAGAAAACTCTTTATGAAGCCATAAGCTCCTAGTTGTTATTATTGTTGTTCCTGAGTGTTACTAGGCATGTAAAGCAATATGTAGCATTCAGAGCATACGTTATTACTTTTTCTTAGACATGTAATTTTAGTGTTTCAAGGAAAGTAGCAGTAAGCATTGACTTTTAGGATACTTTCAAGTTTCTAATAGTAAGAAATAACACTTTATCAACTCAAAATAATCTTTATAACTTAAAAGGATAAATATTTTATAATAAGTTAGTATAGTAGGTAGTGATCTGGTCTTGGAGCCAGGAGGATCTGGGTTCAAGTCTTATTTTTGACAAATACTGGCTGTGTGACCATGTACAAGTCACTTATATGCTTTGTGCTCTAGGCCAGTGCTTCTTAAACTGTGGGTCATGACCCCGTATGGAGTCACAAAAATTTTGGCAACAGTAAAAGGTTTCTGACTGCACAACGACCAAAAATTAATTAAAAATCAAATGTGTATTGAATCTGAGGGGTTTCAGACAGCATTTGCCATTGTTGCATCAGGCAACTTCATTGTAGCTTTGGTTCTGAACACAAAGCGTGTGCACTTTGCACTTCCCATGTCCTCAAGCCATGCAATGCCAAGGAATGCTGCCAAAATGAGAAAAGGGGTCAGGAGTGGAAAAAGTTTAAGAAACCCTGCTCTAGAAAATGAGATTGTAGAGAACATGCTTTTCTGCATTGATAGAGGGAGTTTCTACAACGATGTAATCACAGATCCAGTCCGTATGCCCAAACCATATTCCTATTGTAACAGCATTGTTATATAAAATCTTTGTTCTTTTAGCTCATTATCTCCTTAATTAATTTCATTTCCTCTATTCACAGATAAAGAGAAGCTGAGTATGGCATTAATATACATTTGAGTGCAATTTAAAATTGTTTAAGAGATGTTGAATTTAGTATGCCTTAGAAGAGGCAATGGGATATAGTGGATGGAGTTGTTATGTGAGTTTAAACTACATTGAGTCTATTTTATGTTTACAATATACTTCAATATTTGAAATTTCTGTGATTTTACCTGTGTGGCTACTTCCTCAATCACATGAAAATTGAAACCCTTCAAACTTGGGCAAACTATAGCTAAAAGAATTTGGGAATTATAGCTCTAGCATTGGAAAGCTTCATGGGCCATCTATTCCAATCCCCTCAATTTATGAGAAGTACAAACTGAGGCCTAGAGAGGTGAAGGGATTTGTCCACCAGTAATAATAAGTGGATAGCTGGGATAAGACCTCAGATGCCATGCCTTGAAGTTCAGCTGTCTCTTCACTGTTTCAGGCTGTTAGGTAATGAGTTGCTCTGAATTTAGCTAAGCTGGCCTTGAGAAGACAGACACACAGTAAAATGTTGGAGCTGGAACTTCTAAGAAACTTAAGGCCATCTCTGTATCACTGTGTGCCACTGGAGTAGGAATTTAGTGGAGCTGTTAGCCCATGGTATAGCTGACATAGTCAAAATATAGTGCATACAAAGAAATTACAATCAGATCCCATTTCAGGATATCTCTAGTATCCCAAGACTTAATGAAACAATTCTTCTTCTTAGTAGCGTTAGTTTTTTAACCAATCTATATATCTGATTCATTATTAATTTTAATGATTTTAAAATTAATTTTGTAGTAACAATATTTATAATATAATAATTTGTAATAAGAATAATAATAGCATTCATTTAGCACTTTAAAGTTTGTAAAGCACTTTTAATATGTTATTTTATCCTCACAACAACTATGTAAGGTAGGTGCTATTATCCCCATTTTACATATAAAAAACTGAGGCTGTAAGAGGTTGTATAGGGCCACATAACAAGTAAGTGTAAGAGACAGGATTTGAATGCAGGTCTTCAGGACTCCATGTCTAGCATGTTATCCCCTAAGTCATTTTGCTGATAAGGTATGTATCATAAATTTTTGAGGGGATATGTATAGCACACATGTTAAATTGCTTTTAAAAATTCAAACAAATTTAATTTGCTGGATTTAAATTTATTTTGTCAGAGAGGGCAACACTGACAGTCAGAGCTCATAAAGGCCCTCATTGCATACAAGGTTTTATTTTACAAGTCATGTTGATATTGAGCAGCTGCCCTCACCTCCATGAGTGTGACTCTCCACACATGCTTAATTGCCTTATAATTTCTGCTTCATTGGATATTACTGTATAATTACAAGTCAGCTAAAAGCAATTGGGATGTAATGAAATATGATTAATATATTTTGAAAGGTATGGTTTTCTTTTTGTTTAAGCCTTGGCCTTCAGAGTCTACATAATTAAAATGAGACTAATTTAGACAGCAGGTTTGTTAGGGCCATCTTGAGGGGACAGTTGGAATGAATTTTCTTGTCTTGCACCAAGAATCCATTTTATGTCGTCTCAGTATCGAGATGCCTCCTTAGTAAACCCACGTTACTTGTTGATATCATTCATCAGGAATGGATGGATCCATATATTTGGCTTTAGTCATGATAACATGTTTCCTTATCTTCTAAACCCCCTTGACTGTGTACATGCTTAATAAATGCTTGTTGACTAATAAATGCTTGTTACCTGACTGACAACACAGAATAGGGCAGAGACCTGATAGTGAGCGAGTTTTGGTCCCTCTGGAAAATCTGTACATTGGGATAGGACCTGATGAACTTACTGACCATACCTGCCTTGGCCGCAGAGATTAGTTAGTAGCCTCTTGGTCTCTTTAGTAGAAATGTGCCCACTAACCTGTACATAAGACTATTTGCAGTTCACATATTGACTTAGCTACATACTACCATTGTTTTATTGCATTTTTATCTATTTTGTTAAACATTTCCCAGTTGCATTTTAATCTGATTTGGGCCACACTTGGGAGAATTGTGGTCAGTGTGTTGTATATTTAGTACCACTGGTCTAAGAGATACCAGAAACTGGGACAACAGTGAAATGCTGAAAGTTCCAGGACTCCAAGTTCCCAGACTCTGAATACCAAGAGACTCAGGGGCGGTGGCACCTGGCAGTTTCACATTTTGTCATTGGGGCATAGACCTTGAGAGTTGGAAGGGATTTCAGTGGCCATCTAGTTCAACTTATAAACAAAAGAGAATTCCCACTATAACATATCTGACAAATGGTCATCCAGCCTCTACTTGAAGACCTCCAAGTAGAAGGAGCTCATCACTTTTAGAGAGAAGCCATTCTTCTTTGGACTGGTCTTTTTTTTTTTCCTGACATCAAGCCTAAATCTGCAACAACTTCTACCCACTGTTCCTGGTTCTACCCTTTGGTTCAGGGGTGGTGAACCTGCAGCCTCAAGGTCACATGTGACCTTCTAGGTCCTTGAGTGTGGCCTTTTGCTTGAGTCCAAATTTTCTAAAACAAATCCTTTCACATCATAACTGAGATGGGGAGAGTTGTGATGTGGAAGGGATAACTGTATATAGTTTGTACATATCTGCTTGCTTGTTGTCTGTACCATTAGGTTGTGAGCTCGTTGAGGGCAGGTATTGTCTTTTGCCTTTTTTTGTAACTCCAGAGTTTAGCACAGTGCCTGATGCATAGTAGGTACTCAATAAATGTTTATTGACTGACTGGCATTCTAACCATACCTACCAATTTTATGAGGTTGATTTTTTACAACAAAGTGTAAGACTTTTTATTTGTCCCCAGTGAATTTCTTCTTAGCAGAGTCAGCCTAATCCTCTAGCCAATAAAGATCTTTCTGGATCTGAACATTATCACCAAGAATGTTAGTTATCTGTAAAATTGATGAGTGTATAATTTATGCCAATGTCAATGGTATATGTAAATAAAATAAATAACTAAAGCAATAATAAGTAAATAAAATAAGTAAAGTAAAATAATTAAGTAAATAAATAAGTAAATCATTAGTGTTAAAAATGTTAAGCAGCTTATAGCTAAGCAGAGACCCTGAGATATCTTGCCACATTGACCCATTAACTATTTTTGGAGTCTGGTCAGTTTTAAATCTATCTAATTGATTATCATCTCTTCCACATCTTTATGACTTTTTCACAAAAATAGTGTGAGATAATTTAGCAAAAACTTTGCTAAAATCTAGGTAAACATATCAACAGCACTTTCCCTCATTTACTAGGTTAGTAACCTTGTTAAAAAAAAAAAGAAACAAAATTATCCTGGAATGGTCTGTGTGTGACTAAGTCTAAGGCTTTTTGTGATCACACATAGTTCCCTTTCTAGACATTTGCCAACCACTTACAAGCTATTAATTTTAAAATCATCCCTGGAATTTAAATCAAAATTGTTGGCCTGTAATTGGAAGACTGTTCTCTTACTTTTTTGAAAATCAGGCTTCTTGCCTTTCTCTAATCTTGTGGTACTTCTGTCATTTTCTCTGTTCTTCCAAATAACATTGAAGGAATTGAAGGGATTAGAATGGCAAGCGGTAATGGGAATTGAGTGAACCACACTGATTCCATCTTGTGACTCAAATCTGGAGCTAGCTCAGTTCCTTTTCTATTCAGCTATGGGTCTAGTCAAACTTTAGTCTTGTGAGAAAACTTTATTCAATTGTGGGAATTTGGAGAAAATCTTATTCAAACCATTGTTTGAATCTAGTCTTGTGTGGCTGAGAAACTGGACCACTTCTACTTGCTGTTTAGAGACCCGTAACCAAGGACCTAAATTATGTTGATCAGAAACCCAGTTAGACCAAAAGATTGATGCAAAGAGTTTCCTCACAATTATACATCTCAAGCAACTCATATGCTTATCTGAAAATTAGCCTGTATTGATCAATCAGTTATTGTTTCCGTACTCCCTTGATTATTTACAAACACTCTCCTAACTTGGAAAATCCCTAATCTTTCCTCCAATTAGAAATCAGATTATCTAATGTTGTTGTGTTTCCTTTTAATTAATTGTTTCTTATTTGATTGATTGTTTTTAATGTATAAAAGTCTGTCTTACCTTGTATTTAGGGTCCAGGCCTAAGCTGAGGAAGGAGCCTGGTCCCATTTTGTTAGGCAACTGGCATACATTGCTTAATGAATTGATATGCTCAGAAGATTGCACCTTTGTTTTCCTCAGTCATTTCATCTTTTACCAGCCATAACCCTGACAGGGGCTCAGCAATTGCACCTGCCATTTCTTTTAGTATTAGAGAAGGTAGCTCACCTGGTGACTTCAATTCATTGAGGGTAGTTCTAAATCTATGATTCTATCAACTAAATGGTCTTTCAGTATCTCCTTATCATGGGTATTAATCAGCTCCTCATCAACCATTTTTGCTCTGCTATTTCTAATGCAAAGGTTATTTTCTCCTTGGCAGAGAAAATAGAAGAAAAATGAGATCCTAGCAACTTTACCTTCTCTCTGTTGCCAGTTACCATTTCATCCACCCCAAGCAAAGATCCTTTCCTTTTCTCAATATAGGTAAGAAAGAAAGCCAAAACCCAAACCCTTCTTGTCCTCAACATCTCTTGCCAACCTCAGCTCATCCTGAATTTTAGCTCTTCCTGATGCTTCAAAAAAAAAAGAATCCTATATTTATGCTTTTTTTTTTTCTTGGCCTTGCTGCCATCTTTGATATGTTTCTTTTTAGATCCTAAGTTGATTAGTGAGTTTCTGTGTGATGTTCTGATGTAGGACATTAGTCTCTTCAGACAAATCCCATTTTTTCTTCTTCATTTTAATTGTTTCCTTTCCTGACTTCAGAATTTCATTTCTGAGCAGCCCCCACTCTCCTAAGCCAACTTATCCTCTAGCATTTTAGTTCATAATATCCCACCAATCTTGCTTTTAGACCTTTTAAAATCTATTTTTCCAAAATCTAGGATTCATGTCCAACCTCTTTTGGATTTTCTGTCCTCTATCACAAACTCTAGGGGAGACTAGTCACTTCCTCCCTCCCCTAGGGATTTCATCATTTCTACCCCAGCAACCAGTTCCTTCCTGTTAGTGAGAATCAAATTCAAAATAGCCATTTCCCTTTGTTGATTCCTCCACATTTGAAAGGATGAAATTATCACTAAGATAAGTCAAGAAGTCATTAGGTACTCTGTTTTTGAGAGAGAGAGAGAGAGAGAGAGAGAGAGAGAGAGAGAGAGAGAGAGAGAGAGAGAGAGTGCTACAGTAGATGTCTGGAAATTGAAGTCCCCCATTAATACCATATCATTTCTCTGTGCCATACTTATACACGTTTCCCAAACTCTTCACCTAGTTCTTTTTGTCCAGGTGATCTGTAATATACTTACACGATTAAAATCACTATTTTTTGCTCCCTGCACTTTTACTTGAAGACTCTTCATCATCTCACATGTATTTTAGACTACTGGAATTGGTCCTGGAAGTATGGTAATGGATTTCAATTGGAAGCATAATAATGGATTTTAAACTTTTTATGCCAGTGTTAGGAACAAATACCTGAGACATGGGAAGAGGAATAGTTGCAGAAGAAAGTAGCCTCAGCTTTTAAGTAACAGCTAAGGTGAATATATGAAAAAAATAGCTAGACTAGCTAAGATATATAAATGGGGGAAAAACCCAACAGCAACCCTATCTGGAACCAATTGAATATCTCATTAGAACTGTTAAGGAGTATTTCAAAATGTTCATATTAATTTTTTTTAGAAGTTGCAATCTTAAACACTGCCATTACTAATGAAGTAACTCTTTGTTTTTTAATCAATATTTTCTTTCCTCCTCCTCCTTTTGCTCCTCTTCCTCCCCACCTTTTCCTCTACTTGCTCCTTTTTTCCTATTCTTTCTTCCTCTCCTCCTTCACCTCCTTTTCTGGACTATGCAAGATATTGGGGATATCCATGCTGGGGATACTGGGCCTTGGGTCACACTTGTCAGATGCGGTGTAGCAGAGGTTTTTTCCCCCTTATTGTTTGGCAGAGATGCTTACTGAAATCTGTTTCTATTACAATTCTGTGCTTTTTATATTTTAATTCTATAAATAAATACAAGAGACAGCATAACATGGTCTAAGGTTGTTGGCTTTACCTTCAGAAGATGTAGATTCAAATCCTCTGACAGCTTTGGCACTTATTAACTGTGTGTCTGTGGGGAAAATCACATAACCGCTCTGTGTCTCAATTTTCTCATCTGTAAAATGGAGATAATGACACTTGCTCTACTTACCTTTAAGGTTGTAATTTGTATTACAAAGGTTTCTTATGTCCACTCCTCTTCCTGGAAGTGCTGAAAAGGAAAGAGATCTATGAAATACTGGTAAAGAAAAAGGAAATTGTATCTAGGCATAAAGACCCTAAATAAAACTCAAATTGTGCTTACCCACCCCTCTTCACCCTTGTAGAGACTTCTGGTCTGACATTCCTAATCATTTTGCCTATGCTATTGGGGAGATGGGAGGTCACCACTGGATGCTTAGATTCACAGTTTTCTACTTGTTGCAGCTGACACTATGGCTTGCAGATCAAGTTGGATGCAAAACAGGTGACCTGGGACAGACCATGGAGAGTGTATAGGGACTGAGTGAAAAGTGGCACAGATAATTCAAAATAACATAGTATACAAAAACCATTTCTGTTTAGAATATATGTATGTACACACACACACAGACATATATATGTATATATTATTTTGATGAGGAGAAGCATTTTTCTTCTTAATTATGTTTTCTTTCAGATAAAGCTTTCCTCTGTTGGGAAATTTGCTAAAAGTTACCCACAAAGTAGATAATTCACATATAACTGCATATGGTTGAACCCCAAAGATCAGTACATGTTCATTTTTCCAGGTAACTGAAGAATATTTCTAGATGAAACATAAAGGCTAAAAGTTCTGGCTTTTAAGCATTTATGTGAATTGGTGCCATATTTTAGGAAAGACATGGATAAGCTGGAGATGATTCAGAGAAGAATGACCAGGATTGGTGAAAGGTCTTGAGATCATTTCATAGATAGGACCAAAGATTTTTTACCTTAGAGAAGGGAAGACTTTGGGGTTTGGGGGTGGAACATAATACCTGTTTTCAAATATTTAAAGGCTAGCATTTGGGAAAAGGTTTAGGCTTGTTCTTCTTGGTCTCTAAGAACAGAACTAGGATCAATGGATATAAGTTGCAGAGAGGCAGATGTATGTTTGATGCAAGGAGAAATTTCCTAATAACTAGAGCTATTCCCAAAGAGAAATGGGTCACCTCAGGAAAAATAGCTTCTTCCTCAATGAAGTCTTCAATAAAGCAAAGCAAAGAATTTCATGATAAAACTTCTATTTGTGAAATGTTTTCCTTTCTAAAATATTAAATGTGAACGTATATATGTATACATACATATATATGTATGTGAATAAATAAAATGCTTACATGCAACACTTTCCAGCTTGAAAATTGGTTTAATTTGATCTATTTTGTTATAAAATGTTCCTGACTTCTCCCAGCCCTTTTCTTGTGGTTATTTCATGTTCCAGATCAGCACTGATGGGGGTCTGTCATTTTGCTTCAAGCTCTCAAATGTTGTATGGCTAAAAGGGGGAAACAGTTTTAAAACAGAGCGGGGTTCCTAAGAGTTGGTCAAAATTCTTTTTGCTCAGTTATTTACCTCAAACTGTTGCTGCTGTGGCCCCCCTGTTCTTTGTTGCTGTCAGTTCTAGAAGAGAGGAAGGAGAGCCCTGGATTTACTCTTTGCAAAGTGCTTCCAATATTTCTCTGGTGTTCTGCACCCCACCTTCTCTCCTTACTCCAACCCTCTCATCTCATCTATTTTTATTTTACTTTATTTTTTGCTTTTTTGGTGAGGCAATAGGGGTTAAGTGACTTGCCCAGGATCACAGAGCTAGTAAGTGTCATATGTCTGAGACTGGATTTGAACTCACATCCTCCTGACTACAAGGCCAGAGCTCTATCCAACTGTGCCACCTAGCTGCCCTATTCTATTTTTATTTTATTTTTCCTCTCATCTCATCTACCTCCTTCTTATGCATCCCTGGCATGGTGTCTTCATGTCTCTAGCTGGAAACTCATGTTTCCATATCTTTTATATACTTTTTAATATATAGTCTAAACTTTTTATATACCTTTCTCTGTGCAGCTCTGTCTTCTCTCCTGTTGATATCTTCATAACTCTCTCTGAGTAGACCAATATCTATCTTTCCTTCTCTCCAGTCCATGGAATATGGGAAGGATTCTGTTATTAATTTACTTGTAAGAAACTGCTTTTCCTCTCTAGCTCTCTCAGCTTTCTCACCTATAAAATGACAGGGTGAGACTAAATATTTTAAGAGCTGTTTCAGCTCCAAAATTCTATAATTTTAAGTGAGTGAACAAAATGATCTGTTCAGTGCTTCTCCAAATCTATGGTTGCTTGCCCTGAAAGCATTTGTACCCTTTAATCAATATCTGAGAAGCTATTCTTTTGAAACTAAATGAAATAGGATAGAAACGTCATTTCCATTATTTCTTTCCCCTCCCATTGCTTTACATTATGAAAATTTATCTTGTCTGCTTAATAAAATAAACATGCATTTTCTTGATTACTACATTCCTTTAGAATGGACAAAATGTCCAACTACTGTTGATTCCATTTATATGAAACATTTAAAATGTTGGTAGTTTCCATTATGGAAAGTCACACTTAAAAGTAACTCTACACTTTTATTTGTCTATTAAACTGTTGGGGGTCTAATAGCCTCTTTCAAAAGATTATCTTGAAATTATATTTTGAATTGAATATTCAATACAAGAACCTCCCTAGAAGCTTTTATGGTTTTGTTATAATAAATATTAATTCTATAGGAAGTGACCTATCTTAAAATTAGAATAAGAAATATTTTATAATTTTACTGATCCTACTAAACTCTACATGGAGCTTCTTTCAGTGCTGTTTTTGATTCTATAAGATACGTGCAAATGCCTTTGCTGTTTGTATATATACATGTGTATAAAGCAATAAGGTGTTGAAAAAATGTCTATTACAGTTATTTCCTAAGCAAATTGGCTTGTTTTAATAATCTCATTTAAATGACACATAAATATTTGTAATACTCCTTAGGCTTTGATGTATATAAATGCTTTTTAAAAGCCCTATTGGAATATTCTGGTTTCTAGACTAAATGTGACCTGTCTTAATGACATTTGATCATCCTCCCACAACTCTAGAGTTTAAGGGAAATGAATATGTGTGCTTTGGGGGTCTGGGGGCAGAGCTGCAGTAGAAGTAGGAAATATATAACTTTTGCCCTAATATATACTCTGTCCTTCTCTTTCTCGATGACCCCACCCTCCTGCCCTCCTTAAACTAGTGCCTTATTTTGATTGCGGGACCTATCTCACGGTTCAAGCTGTTACTGCTTGAATTTCAGAATTGAAATTCTACCCCAATTGCTGTAGAAATGAGGCTAAGTGATGGATTAAACTACTATTATTATTACTGTTTATTACATACTAAAACTGCACGTGTAACCTTCATTTGAAGAGATTTTTTTTCTTACTAGAAAAAAATTTTATATTGATTATGGCATATTGTAATCCTTTTTGCTTTCATGCTAATGGTTAAAAAGTTTTCTTTGAAGAACAGTCACTTGTATGGAAAGAAAGAAAATAAGAATTTATTTAGTACATACTATGTGCTAAGTGCTTTACAAATATTATTTCATGTATTCTCACAAAAACCCTGAGAGATAAGTACTATTATTACCCCATTTTATAGTTAAGGTAACTGAGGCACAGGTTAACTGACTTGCCCAGGGTCACACAGCTAATAATATCTGAGGCAGGATTTGAACTCAGGTCTTCCTCATTCCAGATCCAGCATGCTATCCATGGTGACACCTTTTGTAGTGTATACATTTTCTTGTCAAAAATTTCACAGATTTTTTTCTCCCTTGAAACTTCTACAAACATTCTTCCCAACTCCTCATAAGGTAGGAGTAACTTTTCTCAATGTCATTCTTAAGATAGTTATTAGTATCTAAGCTGAGGAGACTGCCCATATGGAGATAATTACTACTTCCCAATGTTACTTTCTCTATTTCATCTTTAGATTAATTATGAAAACCAGTGTTTCATAGGTTTTGCTTTAGACATCTTGCTCCTGTATTTAAGGCCACTGAAGGTCTTGCATATGTGTCAAGGCTGAGTTGTCTAAAAAACCAATCATGAGTTCAGAAAAGACTGTCTAGGAACCAGGCACATGTGCTCTGGTCAATTAGCACTCAGAAAAGTCTGTCTGCAAGTTAAAGCATTCTGCCTGGACAATTAGTATTCTTAAATCTTCAAGCCTGATAAGCATGGGCATTTCTGCTAAAGACTGGTGTCAGAAATTGAGTTTTGTGAGTTTTTTTCTTATATAGGTAAGAGCTATCCAGTATTGCAGGATCAAATTCCATTGCTGCCAAAGACACAGTGACTCTCAGTCAGATACTAGTGCTTGTATCAATATGGAGAAGAAACAGAAACACTATAGGCCAGAAGGAGTGTGTCCCTCAAATCTGCAGGTATGGGGAGCTTGGAAGCATCTGTATTCCTTTGTACTCATTCATCTGAGATAAGGCTGGCTATAACTCATCTCCTCTAATGCCTCACTTCCTTCAATGTAGCCCACTGGAATATCTGTGAGTTGTACAAAGGGGTTTGCTTTTACTTTTTGGTAGTGTAGGGATAATATTTACTGAATAATAGTTCATTTAGAGAAATTTTGTTGCTAAAGTTGGGGAATAGGTGGGAGAGCCTCATCACCTCTCCTTGGGATACCCAGGATCTTAAAACTTCTTTTTACATGGATGAGATTGTTGATGATCAACAAAGCAATACAGACAGCTCAGTCTATTCTGCAGGGTGGGGCCCATCACAACTGAGGAAGGAAAAAAGTGGGTCCAAGAGTCTAAGTGGAATGGGAATTCTGGGTTCCCTCTTTCAAAAGTGGGGGTGGGAGGACCAGTGTCCAACTAGGATTGAGGAGGTTGAAGGGAGTAGTAGTATGAAGGTTGGAGAAGAATAACCAATGAATGCATTTACTCTACCCTGATGAGGTCTGGGTTGCCTGGGACTCATCTTATCAGAGGGGTTATAATTAGTGACTATAGAATATATGTAATATAAGTCAATTATTAGGTAAATAAAAGTTCCTTTCAAACAGAGATTATTTTGTGTCATTTTTTTCTTTGTATCTTCAGTGCCTAGCATAGGGTCTTGTTTATTAAATTGAATTGCCTGTTCACAGAGTTGGTTCTTAGTGTGTTCTGGGTAGTTGAAGTTGTTGGATAAATGACCTCTGGACAAGTAAGGTGTTATTTATATGTGTGCATTTTTTAACCATATGTGTGTATATGCATATCCACACATACATATTTATATAATACATGTGTATATGCAGAAATACATACCTACACATACAAACAGATGAATTATTACATATAAAGGTCTTTTTAATACATGTATCTTCATTAGATGTGGATTGTACTGTGTTTTAAGCCACATGAAATGGATGGTCTTATCACTTTATGATGGTATCATCATCCAGTTGATTGCCTTTCATTTACAATTTACTGTAATATAAATGCCACATATGTAATAACATAAATCACCAGGTTCTGTGGGAAACTTACACTCACAAGAGAAGAACACTTCATTGGGAAGATTGCCGACTTTGCTGTAGTTCCTGTCCTCCATAAGCAATCCACTGACTCATTAAGCAGCTTCAGCTAGGTCTTAAGGGGGCCTGGAGAGAACTAGGCAATTTTAACTTTCAATGAGCAGTGTATAAATATATTATCCATGGGTGGCTGGTAGCACATTTTCCTGCTGAAACACTGTTCATTTCCAATGTATTACTTCTAATGACTCTTAGAGATTGCTGGCAACTGACACCTTTCTATTCTGCTACTCGGCAAAAAAAATTAAAGTCAACTATAATCTTTGAGAAAATTTCTTCATGGTCAATAGGCAGTAAGCAGCCAGTTTAGAGATGCCTGTCACATAGAGAGGAAGCAGAAGAGAGTACAATCCCACTCTCTGTACCTGCTGCTGTTCTTTGTCTCTGTTTAGTCAGTAACGAGATAGACAGCCAGAATTTGAAAGAACTCATTATTTGTTAAATGCAAAATTTTAAAATGACAAATTAGCCTAATGATATGAGTAGAAACATAAATTTTAGACATACATATTGATCATGTGAATTGCATTTTCTATATGATCACTTGGTTTGGATCCTTGCATATTATAATGTCTATTCTTCTCTTTTGACTTTTCTGTAACTTGATGATCAATTATTTGAAGGTTTAACTATTAATGTTTTATTATGTGATTAGTATTATGTTACTCCACTTTGATCATTTTAAATTGTACTTTCATTTCCTCATACCAAGATCTTTGTGATGTCAATAAAATTAATAAGAAAACTTTTGCTGGATATAGCTATCATATCATAGATAGTTTGTATTCCAAATATTTGAAAAAAAAACCTAAATATTGGTATGAATATTAATGATAATAGTAGTATTGTGACTGGTTTTGCCATCACAGTAGCTAGCATTTATATGGCACTTTTAGGTCTACAAAACCCTTTAAAATATTAGTAAATATAAGCCAACAAGTACTACCCACTAATTTTACAGATGAGGAAACCAAGGCATGGTTTAGTTAAATAACTTGTCCAGGTTCACACAGATAGTAAGTGTCTGAGGCACAATTAGAACTCAGATCTTCCTAACTCAAAGTCTGGCATTCTAGTTATTATGCCACTTAGCTACCAACTTGATTACTTAGCTACTCACTTTATTGGGTTAGATATGGAATCCGTAAAATAACAATTCCATTGTAGTTCCATCTTTATTCCCAACTCATCAACAAAGACAGGAATAATATTTTTAATTGCCAAAAAAAGAAATTATTTATGTAGAGTAATATTAGTAAAGAAATTCAAATCAAAACTTCCAGTTTTACAGTGACATCAAACTCAAATATTAAAGGTGCCCTGAGGGATGCATATTGACTTAAAAAACCACAAATGAAAGTTAACTATATTGTAATGTGTTTTTAATTATTTTGTTAAATATTTCCCAATTTCATTTTAATCTGTTTTGGACTTCGCTTTGGAACTTGGGAGTTTTGTGGGCTGCAAGTTGCCTTGGGGCCTTGAGTTAGACTCCTTTGTAAAATCTCAGAAGTATTCCCTGATCTCTGCTATTAATAATGACTTTCTACCTGTGATCTCACATAACATTTTGTTTTGCAACTCTTGGATGCACTTGCCATATAGTATTGTGCATTATAGTTTTCTGTGCCTAGACTGTCACTTCAGAAGATGTCTTATATAGATATTGACCATATTAGAAATTAAAATGTATTATTATTATGCTAATAGTTTTGGATTTGCAGATCCCTTGAAAGAGTGGGGGACTTTGGAACACACTTTGACAACTGATGGTTTAGATGTAAATCTCCATTTAAATCCAATCTGGTCTGATCATTTACCAGTCAGATGTAAAGAAAATAGAATCAAACTTATGTCTTGTCTTTTTAGTCACCTTTTTCTGAATGTTTTTGAATATTTTACTTTGCTTTTACTCAGCATCAGGATAAAGACAATTATAATAAATAAACAGAACTTTAAACATGATAGCTAGAAAGTCTTGGATTTGATAATCAGCCCCTGAATAAATGACAGTTGATTATTTTTGAAGCATGTGTGACTTTAATGGATTGAATGCGAAACTTCTTCCTTTTGGCCTTGAAATTTCATTCTGAGAATGTTTATAGAGATAACTTTCATCACCAATATTATTTAGCAGAGTTCTAGAAACATTAGCTATAGCAATAAAACTAGAAAGAAAAATTCAAAGGAATAAGCACTGGCAAAAAAGAAACAAAATTATTACCTCCCTCCTTTTTTTTTTTGGTGCAAGATATGGTGATTTACTTAGAAAACCCTAAAGAATTAACACTTTTTTTTTTTGGTTTTGTCTCTTATTTTTTTTTCAATTACAGGAAATTTTTTTAACATATATTTTTTCTTTTGAATTTTGAGTTCCAAACTCTTTCTCTCTCTCCCTTCTCCCATCCTTGAGAAGGTAAGCAATTTGATATAAATTGTACATGTGAAATCCTGCAAAACATATTTCCATATTAGCCATGTGGCAAAAGGAAAAAAACCCAAAACTATCCTTCAGTATGCATTTAGACTCCATCAGTTCTTTCTCTGAAGGTGGATAGCATTTTTCATCATAAATCTTTTGGAACTGTCTTAGATCATTTTATTGCTGAGAATAACTAAGTCACTTTATACAATATTATTGTTACTGTGTACAATGTTCTCTTGGTTCTGCTCACTTCACTTTTATCAGTTCTTGTAAATTTTTTCAGGTTTTTCTGAAAGCATCCTGCTCATCATTTCTTATAGCACAATAGTATTCCATTACAATTATATACCATAACTTGTTCAGACATTCCCCAATTGGTAGGCATCAACTCAATTTCCAATTCTATGTCACCACAAAAAGAACTACTATAAATATTTTTGTACATATAGGTACTTTTCCTTTTTACTTTGATCTATCTGGGATATACACCTAGTAGTAATATTGCTTGGTCAGAGTATGCATGTTTTATAGCCCTTTAGGTATAATTCCAAATTGCTCCCCAGAATGGTTGGATCAGTTCATAACTCTACCAATAGTGCATTAGTGTCTTAATTTTCCCACATCTCCTCCAACATTTGTCATTTTCTTTTTCTGTCATATTAGCCAATCTGATAGGTGTGAGATGGTACCTCACAGTTGTTTTAATTTGCATTTCTGTAATCAATATTGATTTAGAGCATTTTTTGTGACTATAAATAACTTTGATTTCTTCTAAAAGTTCCTTGTTCATATTCTTTGACCATTTATCAATTGGAGAATGGCCCTTAGTTTTATAAAGTTGGCCCAGTTCTCTATAGAAATGAGACCTTTATCAGAGAAACTTGTTGTAAATTTCCCCCCAAGTTTTTTGCTTTTTTTCCCTAATCTTGGCTGCATTGGTTTTGCTTCTACAAAAAATGTTTTAATTTAATGTAATCAAAATTATTCATTTTACACCCTGCAATGCTCTCTCTCTCATGTTTGGTCATAAACTCTTCCCTTATCTATGGATCTGATAGGCACATTTTCCCACGCTCTTCTAATTTGCTTATGATATCAATCTTTATGTCTAAATCATGTACTCATTTTGACCTTATCTTGGTATATGATGTGAATGTTGGCCAAACTGTTTTCCAGTTTTCACAGCAATTTTTGTCAAATAGTGATTTCTTGTCCCCAAATCTTGGATTTTTGGATTTGTCAAACACCAGATTATGTCATACTGTAAGATCTTTGTGATATATCACTGCAATCTCCTTGATATTATTTTATTTAAAATTTTTGCATCAATATTCATTAGGGAAATTGCTCTATAGTTTTTTCTCTGTTTTGACTCTTCCTGGTTTAGGTATCAGCACCATATTTATGTCATAAAAGGTTTTTGGTAAAACTCCATCTTCACTCATTTTCCCAGATAGTTTACATAGTATTTGGAATGAATTATATTTAAATGTTTGGTGGAATTCCCTTTTGAATTCATTTGGTTTTGGGGACTTTTCTTTCTTTCTTTCTTTCTTTGTGAGGCAATTGGGGTTAAGTGACTTGCCCATAGTCACACTGCTAGTGAGTGTTAAGTGTCTGAGGTCAGATTCCCTGGGGATTTTTTCATAGGGCATTCATTGATGGCTTGTTCCATTTCTTTTTCTAAGATGGGGTTATTTAAGTATTTTATTTCCCTTTATATTAATCTGGGCAATTTATGTTTTTGTAAATATTGATCAATTTCATTTAAATTGTCAGATTTATTGGCATACAGTTGGGCAAAACAGTTCCTAATTATTGCTTTAATTTCCTCTTCACTGGTGGTGAATTCATTCTTTTCATTTTTTATTTTGGTAATTTGGTTTTCTTCTTTCTCTTCTTTTTATAAAAATCAAATTAACCAATGGTTTATCTGTTTTATTAATTGTTTAATAAACCAGACCCTATTTGTATTAATTAGTTCAATGGCTTTCTTACTTTCAATTTTCTTAATCTCTTTTTTGATTTTCAAGATTTTCAAATTGGGTATTTTTAATTTGTTCTTTTTCTAGTTTTTTTTCATTGCATACCCAATTCATTGATCTTTTTTCCCCCTATTTTACTGATGTGAGCATTAGAGATAAAATTTCCCCTAAGTACTGCTTAAGGGAAAGATAGAGGTCTCTCATACCTAACTTTTCTAAAATTCTATTCATCTCCTTAAATTCTTTCTTTTTTATTTCATGGTTAGATTTGTCTAGTTCTGAAAGGGGAAAGTTGAGGTTCCTCACTAGTATATTTTTAATGTCTATTTCTTCCTGTAACTCATTTAACTTTTCCTTTAAGAATTTAGATGTTATGCCTTTTGGTGCATATATGTTTAGAAGTGATATTACTTCATTGTTTATGGTGCCTTTTAGCAAAATATATCTTATCTTTTAAAATTAGGTCTATTTTTGCTTTTGCTTTGTCTGGGATTATAATTGCTAGTATCATTTTTTCCCCCTTTGGTTGAAGCATAAAAGGTTCTGTTCTAGCTCCTTATTTTAACTCTATGTGTGTCTCTCAATATCAAGTATGTTTCTTGTAAACAATATATTCTTAGATTCTGGTTTCTAATTTGTTCTGTTATCCACTTACATTTTATGGTGAATTCATTCCATTCTCATTCACAGTTATGATTACTGTGTATTTCCCTCAATAAATCTTTGTTGACTTAAGTAGCAATGTAATTTTGGGCAAATCACTCATCCAAACTGTACTTCATTTTCTTCTTCTGCAAAATGAGAGGCTTGGACTTGATGACCTCTAAAGTCCTTTACATTTCTAAAATTCCACAAAGTAAAGAACCCTACTAGGTGAAGTGCTGCTTTCCAAGAAACTGGGGGAGATAAGTATTAAAAAAAAAACCTTTCTACTAACATTAGATGAAATAAATTGACCAACTTGTTCTTCATCTTGTTTCTTCTGCTTGTGCAATTATTCTCTGACCTAAAGACAAACAGATCAGTTTCTATTAGGAAGAGCACAGCAATCCATCTGTTGTATTCATCTGTAGGTGTTGACTAACATTTTAATGTCAAGACAAGATCCAGAAAGAAAACTTAGATAGCAGATTTTTTTTAGTTCTCAAAAAGTGTGTTGGTATTTAGCTTCCTTTGAGGGGCAAAGGCAGACTAGCTTATAATAACATGAGTCTATAGCCATTCAGGTCTTTTACCCTAACTTGTAACCTTGTAAAAGCTTTGCACCTGTAGATGGGTCATCATCAATCCATTTCGACTGCTCGAAAAATGATATAAAAAGGATAGCTCATAAATTAGCCAGCAGTTAATTAGCATAAAATAAAAAAGTAACCGAATTATTATATATGATTTTCCATTACATTAACTGTGGCTCCATCCCTTTTAAGGAGATTACCTTGAATTTCAGACTTTGATATTTGTTTAAAAGTAAAACTCTATCCACACTACATTCACACTAGAATCAGAGGTTATAAGTAGGAAGGAAAATTGCTGAAGCTGTTTTCAGAGAAACCTGTTTTAATTTCCTCCAGAAAAGCATTTATAGTATATAGTAGCTGAGTGTAGCCTTAGGCAAAACTGTGAAACAAAGGTTATTTTTTGGCATCCTTAAGTTGTACCTTTGAGTAACCCTATTTCTCTTATTATTTCCCCGGTGTCCTAGAATTATTATGCTTACCCACTCAAGCTTGTTCTCCCAAGACAGTGTCCCAGGTCTAAAAATATCCTTTCAATTAGTCATCAAAACTCCTACTTCTTCAAGGCTATAATTTTAGCAAATGCTCTAAAGTGATATAATAATTAATACTCATTTATTAAGCACCTACTCTGTGCCTGACACTCTGCTAAGCACTTGGCATTCAAAGAGAATCCCTGCTCTGAGGGAATTTATAATCTGTTGATGAATTAATATACATTGAAATGTTATTGACTAATAATAGACCAATTGTTACTCCTCCTTTAAAATATTTACTTTTTAAGAGAAGATGGTAGAATAGGCCAATGCTTAAAGTCAAAAGAATTATTTTCTAGTGATAGAATTTTAGTGTTATGGGTGGATGAGATAAGCTTTTTTTTTTGAGGGGGGACAGAAGCAGCCAGTAGTTAGGATATTAGGGATTATTCTGCCCAATACATTGCTACTTACCCATTACAACAAATTCTTGAATTCCATAGCTGAAAATTTAGAAGTAGAGAAGTGGGGTTTGTAGGAAGAATTTGTAAAAATCAAAATATGTGGTTCTATAAATAATACTCAGAACTGCTTGTCTTTTAATTTTTCATATGTTCCTAAACTTGATGTCTGCAATGAAAACTGCCTATATTCATTTAGCCTTTTGCTGCTTAGCAAATGAGGCACTTGGTAATTTATAAAGCCATCAGTCATCCCTCATGAAAATGACTACTTTTTTTTTTGTTTTGGTCAGGCTAAAATAAGCTTTTCCTAATAACATTTTTCAAATTATCTTTTTTTCCCCCAACTAATAAAAACTTATTTTCACTCCTTCCTACCTTTCTCTCTCCTTATTGGGAAAAACCAAAGCAAACTAAACCAAACCCTTTTAAATATATGCATACAGTCCAGCAAAACTAATTCCCTCATTGATCATGCTTAAGAAGTATGTCTAAATCCACACTCCATTATTTCTCTGTCAGGAGAATTCTTTCTTGAAATAGAAATTTTGGTACATTTTGAAGGTGGAAAGGAGGTTGGCAATTTGTACATAAAATGTGAATGACAGTGTCTAAATTTGGAAATTGGTTCCATATGGGAGGCCAGACATGTTTTGGAAAAAACTCAGAACTAGGAATCAGGAGACCTGGATTCTAGTGCTCAGCGAACCACTTACTTTCCATTTGCTCTTGGGCCAATTACTAAAAGTCATAATTGATATTTTTGCCCCCAGAAGGAGTAATACAAGACAGTGCCAGGGCACTGTCATTTAGCAGTGCTAAGTGACTCTCAAACAACTTCATAATTGATTATTTGAAAATAATAGACGAAAAGATTAGGTCAAATTCAGTAGAATAGCAATGGTGTCCCTAGGACACTGGCCTTATGGGCAGAAACCTCAAGAAAGCATTGCCTTGTTTGTGGTTCTGAAATCATTTAACCTCTCAGAATTTCAGTTTTTTTATCTGAAAAGCAGAAAAAAAGCCACTATCCTTGCTCTTTACCTGTTTGAACTTTTGTGAGGATCAAGTCAGTTAATGTGCATCGATGTGCTTTGGAAAAAAAAAATAAAGTGCCATCTAAATGCCTATTGTTATTGTTATTTCATTAGAGCTCTTTAAAGGAAGGAATTTTATTAGTACTAGGTTGAATGGTATTCTGGGCTGGACCTGATTTAGGCTAATTCCCAGATAGTTTAGGTCTGAATGAAATGAGATACCTAACAATTAACAAAATAAGAGTTTTGTTTTGTTTTTGCCGGAGAAGGTGAAGATGATCTGACAACAATACATAGTAAAAATCATTGAGCTGAACAGAGTCCCCTGCCTCTGAGTTGTGCCTCATTGTGGTCTACCAGCCAAGCATTAGAGAAAAACTGTTTATATTTAGGCAACCAAGAAGTAGTGTCAAAATCCTGAAATTTTAATTTCCCTAGACAATTAAATTTCAAGGATGAATTCACTACCTTTATTGAAAAACTAGCCTTACTTACATGGAGGAGAAGAAGGTTGGGATACTGTTCTTACCTCAGGCAAATAGACCTAAATTTCACAGGGAAGTGATGGAAATATAATAATTTGTTTTAGTAATTTGTGACCAACAAAATTTTAGCCAACCTGAGGTCTATTTTTGTTGTGGTTATTCTCCAGAACTCTAAAAAGTTTGTGATTAGCACAGCCTTTTAATAGCCTTAATGCTCAAATTATAGTCTTATTACTTACATTATAATCCTGATACTCTTTATTTTCTCAATTCCTTTCTTTCACAAATACCTAATTAATGAAATGTCTGTTAAGCAAGACAGAGTGTTTGATATTGGGAGATGTAATGATGTATACAACAAAATTGTTGTTTCCAAGGAATATAAATTCTAATAGGTTAGTGAAGAAATAGGACAAATTAGGAGACCTTGGTTCTAGTGCTCAGGCAACCACTTACTTTCCATTTGCTCTTGGGTCAGTTACTGAAAGTCATAATTGGCATTTTTGCCCCCAGAAAAAGCAATACAAGACAATGCCAGGGCACTGTCATTTAGCAGTTCTCAAACAACTTTGTAATTGCTAGTAGCAGTTCAAGAATTGAATGAGAATACTGGAATAATAATAAAAAAATTTAACAGGACTTTAAAGATTACCTAGTTCAACTTAATTATGCAGTTAAGGAAACTGATGCTCATGGACAAAACATTAGGTGATATATATTTAAGTGCCAATATAATACTGAAGATAAAGGCTCTGGAAATTCATTTTAAAATATTTTGCATCTACCATACACATATTCTAAAAACATGTTTTTGGATTTGTTTTAGGGCTAGTGTGACTAAATATATAGGGTGTTAGATTTGGAGTCAGAAAGTTTTCCTTCCTTTGACACTTACTATCTATAACCTTGGGCAAATCACTTAACGTCTCTGAGACTCAAGTACCTCCTAAAGTTTTTAAAATTATGGTTGGGTTGCATTCTGCATTGGTATGCTCTTGGGTCAGTTACTGAAAGTCATAATGGGTATTTTTGCTCCCAGAAAAAGCAATACAAGACAGTGCCAGGGCACCGTCATTTAGCAGTGCTAAGCAATTCTCAAACAACTTTGTAATTGTTAGTAGCAGTTCAAGAATTGAATGAGAATACGCCACCAATGAATTCATAATTCCATGATCTATTGGCACTTTATCTAGGTATAATGACATTTAGAATAACTTAATTCTTTGTTAAATAAGGAAGAAAAAAATGACAAAACATCAAAGATTATCAAAGAAAGATTCTTAAAGGAAGACATCTCTTTTTCTTTTCTTTACATATTTTTAAGCACGATTATTTTTTTAAAAGGTTTATTAAAGTTTTCTATAATCTGAATGTATGCATTTAAAGCTTAGAAAATCATCATTACTACAAATCAGGGCTTTATAGTTTAGTTCATTTTCTAGACTTAAGAAAGTGTTAATATTGCAGATTAAACTTAAAAGTATGTGTGCATACTTTTTTTTTTCCTCCAGAGAACCAATTGTTAAACATTTAGCTCCATACCCCTATGTTACACTATAAACATTGTGCTGGAGCTCAGGAGGAAGGCAGAGGAAGGCTCAGGGAATGAAATTATCACTAGAATCAAGACCTGGTGACTGTCAGCTAATGATAATAATGATAACTTGCATTTATATAGTGCTTTAAAGTTTGCAAAGCACTTTACATCCATTATCTTATCTGAGCCTTACAACATCCCTGGAATAAAGTCATATAATTTATGTTATACATTAAATGGATGTGACAAATGTTATAAGAGAAATGAATTGAGTTTTGAATTTGAGTTTTGATCTTTTTAAAAAATTGCCAAGGTAAATTATGCAAATCTAAAACAAGGTATCACTGTGACTTTAAAAAAATAGCTAATATAATTTTGTTTTTAATTAATTTTAATCTATCTTTCCATGGCCCTTAATTAAATGTAATTTTTATTGCATCATGATCTGAAAATGATGCACTTAGTATTTCTGCCTTTCTACATTTGATTGTGAGGTTTTTATGCCCTAATACATGGTCACTTTTTGTGTAGGTGCCATGTACCACTGAGAAAAAGGCACATTCCTTTCTATCCCCATTCAGTTTTCTCCAGAGGTCTCTCATATTTAACTTTTCTAAAATTCTATTCACCTCCATAAGCTAACAGAATTTTGAGTTGGAAGTGAATTTAGAGATGACAAATAACATTCCAATATTTTGTATATGAAAAAATATAGATATAGAATGTTTGAAGGACTTGCTTGACTGAAGGCTCATAGCAAGCTATTGGGCAGAGCCAGGTTTTCTCCTGACTTCCAATCTAGTGATCTTTCAGAACTAATATTTCTTTTAATTCTTTTAGCTGTGTTTGAAACTGTTTTGGTAGTAATAATCAGGTTTCCAAATCACTTTCCAGTCATTTCCAAACCATGCTACCTGTGCTCTAGCCATCCTCTTCATCCGTCTCATCCCTTTCTTAATGGAAACAGACTCTGCCCCTGGGATGCTAGGCTCTGATAGGTGAGTATTCCCTTTATCTTTCCCAGAAGCAGACCTCCACATCACTTCCAGATCATTTCTAAACCATGCTTACTGAGTATATGTCTCCTCTCTCTGCTTTCTACTTCTCCATTATGTATTGTCACCACTCCACCTTCCTAAATTAGGATATAAGCTCCCCTAGGTCAAGAACTATCTTGTTTGCTTATATTTGTATCCCCTATGCTCAGTACAGTTCTTGGAACACAACAAGTATTTACTAAATGCTTTATCTTTCATCCATTTTTTAAATCTCACAAACCTGAGGTCTAGAGAAAACAAGGAGTATATTTGAATATTTTCTTTATAAGTAATAAAACTGCAACCACTTTTCCTTAATCAATCAGTTCATTAAATATTATTTATTAAGTGAGCTGGAGATATCTCTTTTCCCAAGAATAGTGACTCACATACAAGGTACATGAAACAAAAAGCTTTCAGAGTTAGCAGAGGATATCAAAATTATGTAGGAATAGAATGAGGTACCTAACATCCTTATTTTGTCAGCTACTAGAGTTATGCTGAAGATGCTTTCAGTAAACCTAAACAGCATGTGCTTACCTAATTCCTGTATTAGGCTACAAAAACAGTTATCTTATTTACCTGAGTAATAGTCCATGAAAGCAAAGGCTTTGGAACCAATATTTTACCACTGTTGTAATATGGCAGTAAAATCTGGAATACAGATCTGGCATAATGTCTTCAAAAAATTGAAAATGAATACTGAGAGAGTAATGGGGATGTGTATGGTGGGTATTGGCAGTCAGTCAGTCAGTAAAGAAAAGTTCGTTAAGCAATTACTATGTGCCAACATTGCACTGGCAATTCAAAGAAAGATAAAAGACAATCTCTGCTCTCAAGGAGCTCACAGTCTAATAGGGGATACAATATACAGCATACATGTGCAAACAAGCTATATACAGTATAAATTAGAAATAATAGAGGAATGACACTAGAATTAAGGGAGATTGGGAAAGACTTCTTGTAGGAGGTAGGATTTTTGCTGTGATTTGAAGGAAGTCAGGGAAGGCAGGAAGTGTATACAAGGAGGGAACATTGCAGGCATTGGAGACAGGCAGTGAAAATGCCCAGAGTCTTGTTGTGATGCAGTGTCTTGTTGAGGAACAATAAGGAGGGCAATGTCACAGAGTTACTGAACACAATGTGTATGTGTGGGAACATGTAAAGTGTAAAGACTGGAAAGGTAGAGGTGGACAAGGTCTTTGTAACCCAAAGCCTTTATAACTTGAAGGTTTTAAATGCGAAAAAGAGAATTTTATGTTTGATCTTATAAGTAATAGTGAACCATTACAGTTTACTTAATGGGAGTAAGGGAGGTGACATGATCAGAACTGTATTTCAGGAAAATCAATTTGTCAGTTGAATGGAAAATGGACTGGAGTGAGGCGGGATACTTGAAACAGGGACACCAACAAGCAAGCTTAAGTAGTCTAGGTGTGGGGTGATAAGGGTGGTAGGAGTGGTAGAAGAGAGAAGGGAACATATGCAGTAGATTTTACAAAAGCAAAATCTTTAAGCCTTGGAAACAGATTGGAAATGGAGGGGGAAGAGAAAGTAAGGAGTTGAGGATGACACCTTGGTTGTGAACCTAGATGACTAGGAGGATGGTGGTATCCTCAATAATAATAAGGAAATTAGGAAGAGGAGAAAAATTTTGGGGGGGTAATAATGAGTTCACTTTTGGACAAGTTGAGTTTAAGATGTCTCTTGAACATCCACTTTGAGGTGTATAATAGACAGGCAGTTGGAGATGAGAGACTTGAAGTCAGCAGAGAAGTTAGGGCTGGATAAGTAGATTTGAAAATCATTAGCATAGAATTTCCATTTGCATCTATAGGAGCTAATGAGATCACCAAATGAAATAGTATAGAGGAGAACAGGACCCTGTGGGACACTGACATTTAACATGTGTGACTTAGAAGAAGATCCAGCAAAAGAGACTGAGGAGTGGTCATATAGTTAGGGGGTGAATCAGGAAAAAGTAATGACACAAAAACCTAAAGGGAAGAGATTATCAAGAAGAAGAGACTGATCAATAGTGTCAAAAGCTGTGGAGAGATCTAAAAAAATTGGGACTGAGAAAAGGACATTGGATTTGGCCACTAAAAGATCATTAATAACTTTGGAGAGAGAAGTTTCAGTTGACTGATAAAGTTGGAAACCAAACTGTAGGGATTTGTGAAAGAAGGGAAAGGAAATTGAGGCACCTATTATGTATCGCCTTCTCAAGAAGTTTAGCAACAAAGAATAGAAGAGATATAAGATGATAGCTAGTGGAGCTGGATGAATTATGTGAGGATTTTGTGATGGCTGGGGAGACATAGCATGTTTTTAAGCATCTGGGAAGTAAACAATAGACAGGGGGTGCAGTGGATAGAGCACCAGCCCTGGATTCAGAGGACCTGAGTTCAAATCCGGCCTCAGACACATAACACTTACTAGCTGTGTGACCCTGGGCAAGTCACTTAACCCCATTGCCTAGCCAAAAAAACAACAAAACAAAACAAAAAACAAAAGACAGGGAAGATAAGTGAAAGAGCAGTGATGATAGAGGAGGCAATCCATAACAGAAGTTGGGAAAAGACAGGCAGGCTACAACATATGACCAATGAGGAACTTTGAAGAACAGAAATAAAAGCAATCATCAAAGAATTCTATGATAAGAGAAGATGGACTGGTCAGGTGATGAGAGCAAGGAGTGGCAGGTGGATGGCCAGAATCCTCCTCTGGTTCTCTTGTAATGATAAGAAGAAGAGAAGCTCCTCCTGAGGTGAACTAATGGGAGAACATGGACAAGTGTCATTCAAAATGGACAGGCATAGATGGGTTCTAATCTGCATTGTTGGAGGCAACTTCCAAATTGATAGGAATACATCCATTTGAGAGTTCAATTATGTATAAAATATTAGATTTAAAAAGAAAATAAGATGACAACTTCTCTAAGGTTCAATCTGGACCTTTCTGAAAAATATGAGAATGCAATAATATTGATCATAATAATTAGTTATTATGCTTGTGTAACCTGTTATAGTGGGAATAGAACTGAATTGGTAGCCAAGAAACCTGGATCCTAATCCTAGCTTTCCACCTAATTGGCTAAAAGGAATTCTAATGCTAAAGGTAAGGTAGTCTGCATTCATTTCAACTATCTAGCAGAGAAAATTTAACACTGTTTAGTGGTTTGGAAATCAATGGTTTCAATTAGAAATATGTTAGGATGTGGACTTGTGTATGGAGCTGGTTTAGTAACTTAGAACTTTCAAGTAAAGATAAATTGAGACTGCTAGCCTTAGTTTATATCTTACTGATTTACAAGCAGATATTACTTATATGACATACTTATATGATATGTTCTCATTCAGGTTCAAAACTTTAGACTCATTCTCCACTCCTCACTTGCCTCAGCCCATATACCCAGTCAGTTTTAAATTCTTGTCAATTCTACCCTTTCAATAAGTCTTTCATCAATCCCTTTCCTCCCCTCATATGACAACTATCATAGTTCAGGCCCTCATCCCTCCATGCCTAGACCATCGAAGTAGCCATTTAATTGAGGTCTTTGCCTCAAATCATTCCCTTTTCCAATCTACTCACCATACAATTTCCAAAATAACATTCATAAAGTACATCTGATCACATCATTCTCTGGCTCAATGAACTCCACTGTCTTTCCTCTCTGGGATCAAATACAAAATCCCTGAAAATCCTGCATGACTTGGCTTCAATCTATGCTTGCAGACTTTTTATGCATTTCTTCCCTTCATGCCCTTTACGGGAATGAAAATGTCCTGACTCTTCCTCATCTCTGTGTCCCAATTTTCATCTCCATCTCTTCATACAGGATATTTTCCTTGCCTGGTATGTACTCCCTCCTCATCCCTAACTCTTAGAATCCCTAGTTTCCTTTAAAATTCAGCTCCAATGCCACTTTTTACCTGAGGTCTTCCCTGATTGCCCAGCAGCAAATGCCTCCCCTCAAAATTGACAAAATTTCCCTTTTCTATAATTCTAATTTGATTTTAGAGTGCAGCATCTTTCTAAATTATAGCCACTTCCTGTTCTGTCTGTATCATGACTATGATTTTTCAACCACTATGAGAAAAATTTGCAGTGTCTCCCTCCCACCTTCATTGTGTGGGAGCAGGGTGATGATGGCTTTGAGATATTGCAGAAACAATCAGGCTCAATTGATGTGGTGGTTGTTTTTGCTGACCTGCTTTTCTTTTTCTGTTCTTTTTTTAAAATTCTTGGTTACAAGAGATGGCACACTAGGTGGAGACCAGGGGGAGGCATGTATCCCTAAATGAGGAAGATATAGAAATGAAAGATTTCAATGAGAAAAATTTTAAAACCATGGAAGTTGAAGAGGAAAAAAGAAATATTTGCAATAAACTCCAGCAATTAAAAAACCTAAAATTCCCTTTTAGTGTAAGATCCATGATAATCAAAACATTTAAAAATGATGTAAATTCTTCCTGCTTGCTTTTTGCTGTGAGTGGGGCTGTGCTTTATCTTTGTGCAAACTGAAAAGGAATGGTTTTTTTTTTAGTGATGCAATTGGGGTTAAGTGACTTGCCCAGGGTCACACAGCTAGTAAGTGTCAAGTGTTTGGTCTGAGGCTGGATTTGAACTCAGGTCCTCCTGACTTCAGGGCTGGTGCTCTATCCACTGCGCCACCTAGCTGCCCCAGGAATGGTTTTCTAAGCCAATGTGGACAAATGGCTTCCTTAGTATTTCTAGTGATCCACAAAATCTATTTAAGAATTTATGAAAGCTAATCCATAATTCTTGAAAGTACTGAAGAGATTTTCTAAGACATGAAAGAAAAGTTTTCAGGTTTTATAAAAATTTCATTTAAGCATAGGCCTGTACAATTAAACAAGCAAGTACTTATTTTAAATTCTTGGATCATCAATGAAATTGTTTCTCAATTGAAGTGAATCATGAGTTTAAAATTTAAGTAATTTGTTACATCTACTTAATACCAATTATCATAAGAAGAAAAGCAATTTCACTATGTAAAGAATCATGACATGACAGACTATTATTTTCCTATCAGTGCCTTCAGTTCTTTCAAAGTAAGTTCCTCAAGTGATAGAATTTTAAAGGCCATGCTTAGTAATCAAAGTTCCTCCTTTTGGTGGGAATGCTAACATGAAAGAGAAACTAGATTAATTCAGAAGATTGTTGTGAGACAAATCTGGAGGAGGACAGTACAAAGATGGAATGCCAAAAATGTTAAGTTAGAAGGAATTTTAAAAGTTCTGTAGAATATAGAGAACAGGGAAATAATCTGAAAGTGGCAGTGACTAGTTATGTGAATGTGGCACGTAGAGAAGTCACAACCCAGACATCCTAACACATTTTACATTACCTTAAACAATAATTTGTTTTTTAATCTTCCTTTCCTTTGTCATTCTAGATTTTTCCTCTCTGAAACCTATGATTGCATACTATTTAAAACTACCATTATGGCTACATATTCTAATGCTGTTGTTGAATTTGGTGCCAATCTATGTCACTTAAGAAGTAAGCATGGCCTCCAAAAAGGGATTGGCAAAGTGATATTTTGATTTACAGGGAAAGTTGCCAGGGTTATTCTCCCCACCCACCCCCAAGACAGGAGTTCTTAACCATGGTCTCTGAATCTGTTCCTCCCCCCAATATTTTGATGAGTGAATTTTAATGTAATAGGTTTTCTTTGAAATCTTGTGTATTTTATTTAATGCATTTTAAAGCATTATTTTGAAACGAGGTCTATGGACCTTACCAGATTATTCAGGGATACACAATACACAAAAAAGTTAAGAGCTATTGCCCCAAAGTGTCATTATAAATGCCCCTTAATAAGTGTGAAGAGCCTAACTGCTAAACTACTTTTCTTTGAGGAGGGGGCTAGAGAAAGTGGAGGAGTTTGTTCAAATTCTTTCCTAGTCTGGAGTCAGTGCTGTAACTGGGTCAGATTAACTGGGGTTTTGCTCCAGTCCAGAGTATTCACTTTAGAGTGGCTGGCAGCAATTTTACTCTTTCAGAAGCAGAGAAACAACATAACTTTAGTAGTTAGTTAGAAAGAATAATTACTTAAAACAGAAATCAATGAGAGATTGTGGTTAGCTCCTCCACTCTGTTCTTTCCACTCCGAATTTGTGCTATGATTTCTTTCTGTCTCTCTTCATAGAGTGTTGTTCTGCCCCCTCCAGTCTAAGGCAACTAGACCTGGAGTTAGGAAGTCTTAGACACTATGTGTTACTTTGGGCAAGACACTTGACTGGTCTGCCTCAGTTTTCTCACCTACAAAATGGGGATAATAATAGCAAGTACTTCCCAAGGTTGTGGTGTGGATCAAAGGAGAAAATTGTAAAGCATTGTGCAAACCTTAAAGCACTATATAGATGCCAGCTATTAGGTAAGGTCATACCATACTGCTTGTCCCGGGCATGGCTTGTGGTATTTGCTCTTGGTTCAGAAATTATAATTATACTTCTGTTAGAGAACCAGAATGAAATTATAAACCCTTCAAAAAAGCCAAGTTAGTTTGATAATACAGAACATTTTCATTTATTCAACTTTATGGAGTTGCTATTAATTCCATCTGGACTACAGATTGCCCCTAGTACTGTTATAATGCTTTTTCTTCCCCCCACCAATTTTCTCAAGTTCTTACAAATCTGTTCTATCCTTTCCATCTCAATAGCCATCAACCTACTTCATGGATACATTATATATTTTTTTCTAGCTCAGTGAAACATATTGTATCACTCATCTAGTATCTCTCCTCTTCAATTCATCTTTTATGATCAAAGCTGGCAACACATCTAATGTTCCTTAATATTCACTATTTTATTGGATCCATGAGCTCATTAATTCATGTCCTTTCTCTACTGGGTACAAATCACAACCCATCTATACCTTGTCTAGTAAGATTCTTGTCCATGTTCTTTCTCAAATAGACCTTCCATGGAGAATTCACTCAAAGTGCTTCCTGTAGCTCTTTTTAGCTTTCAGGAGCACAGGTGCCACATTTCAGGTATCACTCTATTATTCTTTTTTCTTACTACATAGCTAGTCCTTCTCCTTTTGTAATCACAAATTTCTTTGATAATATTTAATAATACATGAATTCATTGTCATTGGACACAAATTTCATATTTAGAATACTGGGAGGACATCTATATGCAAAATTTTTATTAAACAGTCATCTTGTAACTTAATTTTTGTTAAGCCATGAACATAGTAACTAGGTACTTGAAAGTAATAAATCTGCATTTTTGACAAATATTCTTTAATTTAGGTTTGTTTTAAATTTATATGCTATCAGTGTCCTCAACCTATCATAAATAAGTATGTCCTTGGAATAAGGAATTGACTCAGAGAGTGGTATATTCAGAAATCGTGGATCCTGACATAATTTCCTCTGTACTGATGATGATGATGATGAAAAAGAGGAAGAAAGAGGAGGAGAGGAAATAGGAAGAGAAGGAAGAAGAGAAAAAGGAGGGGGAGATGATGATGTTAATACATTCCTATTTAGACTTAAGTCTGCCAGAAACAGTTTTATTCAATTTATCATTGCCCTATATCAAAGTAATTTCTAATATGGAGAGAGATGTTTGAACTGGCATAGTTCCCCAGGCCCTCCAACAAGATTCTCTCTGCCTTAATGTTATTATAATATGTTGTATTATAACAATTGTAGGAATATTGAACAAGATAGTTTGGATTAGCATTCCAGAGTCAATGAGTAACCATGTCCACATCCCACTATTTTCTCCTAGACCCTTGCACCTGGAGTAAAACAAAGGAACCTCCTCCCTTTTATCGATATCTTAATTTCTCAATCAAGAAGGGTAGATCCTAGTGCCAATCACTTCTGGTAGGTGGAGACATAATGATATGGTCAAGATAGAGTTACTTTTTTTTTTTTTTAAAAAAAGGTAAACACCAGCCTTAATATATTTCCATAAGTAAAGTTTTTTTTCTCCCCTTCTAACTACCACACACCTTTTCAAAGAACTTTTCACAGTAGACCTTAAAGAACTTTAAATAAAATATTATTTCTTAATATTTCCAATTTTACTTAAAAGAAGGTTTTTAATGTTTCCACACTCTCTGGGTTCCTTAAGTAAAGGCATGACATCTCATTATTTTATTCTGTTTCTGTATATCTAATATAACTGAATTGAGTAAATGATAGTTCCTCAGATACTTCTTGAATCAAAGCAAAAAAAAATGCAAATATAAAAAAAGTGCCAAGGTTCTTATTTCTCATATTATATTTCTCTTTTTATATTTTTATTATTTTTTGTAATTCTATCACTTACATTTCTCAACATATCTCTCACCCTATTATCTCCCAGAGTGCCTTCCTTTATAACAAGAACAAAAATAAAAATAATTCGATAAAACTATCCAACTCAGAGAAAAGTCTAACAAAACTGCTTCCATTGTTTTGATATTAATAAGATATTTTCCTAAATATTGCTGTGGCAGGAAGGCATTTTGTTACACCAATGTCTTAATGTTTTTATAGTATTTTATTTTTCCCAATTATACATAAAGGCATTTTAAAATATTCATTTAAATTATTTTTGAGTTCCAAATTTTCTCCTTCCCTCCCTCATCTCCCCCTTCCCTAAGACAGTAAGCAATTTGATATAGGTTACATATGTGTAATCATATAAAATATATATCCATATTAGTCATGTTGTGAAAGAAGAAAGAGGTTAAAAAAAACATAAAAAATGAAGAAAGTGAAAATAGTATGCTTCAATCCATCAGTTCTTTCTTTGGATGTGGATAGCATTTTTCAGCATGAGTCCTTTAGAATTGTCTTGGATCATTGTTTTGCTGAGAATAGCTAAGTCATTCATAGTTGATCACTGTGCAATTTTGCTGTTATTGTGTACAATGTTATCCTGGTTCCGCTCACTTTATTTTGCATCAGTTCATGTAAGTCTTTCCAGGTTTTTCTGAAAGGATCCTGTTCACCATTTCTTTCTTTCTTTCTTTTTTTAAAGTTTAATAGTATTTTATCTTTTCCCCTGGTTACATGTCAAGAACATTTTAGCATTCCTTTTTACAAGATTTTGAATTCCAAATTTTCTCCCTCCTACCTTCCCCTCCCCTCTTCTGAAAATGGCAAGCAGTTTGGTATAGTTTATGTATACTTATCATGTAAAAAGTTTCCATATTAGTCATGGTTGTGAAAGAAGAAACAGATTTTAAAAAACCACAAGAAAGGATAAAGTAAGTGAAAAAAATATGTTTTGATCTGCATGCAGAGACCATCAGTTCTTTGTCTGGATATGGATGGCATTTTGCTTCATGAATCCTTTGTACTTGTCTTGGATCATTGTATTGCTAAGAAGAGCTGGGTCATTCATAGATCATCGCACAATGTTGTTGATGCATGTACAATGTTTTCCTGGTTCTGTTCATTTCACTTTGCATTAGTTTGTACAGGTTTTTCCAGGATTTTCTGAAATCTGCCTGTTCATCATTTCTTATTGCATAATAGTATTCCATTACATTCAAATACCATTGCTTGTTCAGTCATTCCCCAATTGATGGGCATCCTATCAGTTTCCAATATTTTGCCACCACAAAAAGGGCTGCTATAAATATTTTTGCACATGTAGATTTTTTCCCATTTTTATGATCTTTTTAGGAAACAGACCTAGTAGAAGTATTGCTGGATCAAAGGGTATTCATAGTTTTGTTGCCCTTTGGGTGTAGTTCCAAATTGCTCTCCAGAATTGTTAGATCAGTTTACAACTCTACCAACAGTGCATTAGTGTACCAATTTTCCCACATCCTCTCTAACATTTATCATTTTCCTTTTTTTTGTCAAATTAGCCAATCTAATAGGTTTGAGGTGGTATCTCAGAGTTCTTTTAATTTGCATTTTTCTAATCAATAGTGATTTAGAACATTTTTCATATGACTATAGATAACTTCATCTGAAAATTGTCTATCCATATCCACTGACCGTTTATCAACTGGGGAATTGCTTGTATTCTTACAAATTTGACTCAGTTTTCTCTATATTTGAGAAATAAGGCCTTTATCAGAGACACTTTCTATAAAAAAATGTTTCCCATCTTTCTTCTTTTCTTCTAATCTTTGTGTAATTGGTTTTTTTTTGCAAAACCTTTTTAATTTGATATGATCAAAATGATCTGTTTTACATCTCATCATGTTCTCTATCTCTTATTTTGTCATAAATTCTTCCTTTTTCCATAGATCTGACAGGGAAACCATTCTTTGCTCTTCTAATTTGCTCAGGGTATCACCCTTTATGTTTAAATCATGTATACATCTTGATCTTATCTTGGTATACAGTATAAGATGTTGGTCTACATCTAGTTTCTGCTGTACTGCTTTCCAGTTTTCCAGTAATTTTTGTCAAATAGTGAATTCTTATCCCAAAAGCTGGGGTCTTTGGGTTTATCAAACACTAGATTACTGTGTCTTCTCTGCCAAATCTATTCCACTGATCCACCACTCTATTTCTTAGCCAGTACCAGATAGTTTTGATGATTACTGCTTTAGTTTGAGATCTGATTTGGCTAGGCCACCTTCCTTCACAGTTTTTTTTTCATTAATTTTCTCAATATTGTTGACCTTTTGTTCTTCCAGATAAATTTTGTTATTCTTTCTAGCTGTATAAAATAATTTTTTGGTGGTTTGATTGGCATGGCACTGAATAAATAAATTAATTTAGATAGATTTGTCATTTTTATTATATTGGCTTGAGGTTGACCCACCCATGAGCAATTGACATTTTTACAGTTGTTTAGATCTGAGTTTATTTGTGTGTTTATATAGTTCCTGGGTTTATCTTGGCAGGTAGACTCCCATGTATTTTATATTGTCTATAGTTACTTTAAATTGAATTTCTCTTTCTATCTCTTGCTGCTGGGTTTTGTTGGTAATATGTAGAAATGCTGATGATTTATGTGGTTTTATTTTATATCTGCAGATTTGCTAAAGTTGTTAATTATTTCAAAAAGTTTTTCAGTTAATTCTTTAGGATTTATCACATCATCTAGAAAGAATGATAGTTTTGTTTCCTCATTGCCTATTCTAATTCCTTCAATATCTTCTCCTTATTTTATTGCTATAGCTAAGATTTCTAGTACAATATTGAATAATAGTGGTGATAATGCACATCCTTGTTTCACTCCTGATCTTGTTGGGAAGGCTTCTAGCTTATCTCCAATATAGATAATATTTGCTGATAGTTTTAGATACATACTACTTTTAATTTTAAGAAAAAATCCAGTGTGCAATCTGAGATAGGCTCTACATATACATTCATATTAAACATATTTTCACATTAGTCATGTTGTAAAGAAGAATTAGCACCAATGGGAGAAACCATAAGAAAGAGGAAACAAAACAAAACAAACAAAAAAAGAGAGCAAATAGTATGCTTTGTTCTGCATTCAGACTCCGTAGTTCTTTCTCTGTTTGTGGATAGCATTTTCCATCATGAGTCTTTTGGAGTCATCTTAGATCCTTGCATTGTTGAGAAGAACTAAGTCTATCAAAGTTAGTCATTGCACATGTCTGTTACTGTGTACAATGTTCTTCTGGTTCTGCTCACTTCACTTAGCATCAGTTCATATAAGTTCAGGTTTTTCTGAAGTCCACCTGCTTATCATTTCTTATTGCACAATTATTCCATTGCATTCATATACCACAACTTGTTCAGCCATTCCCCAACTGATGGGCATCCCCTCAAATTCTGATTCTTTGCCACCACAGAAAGAGCTGCTACAAATATTTTTGTGCATGTGAGTTCTTTCTCCATTTTTATGATCTCTTTGGGAAACAGCCCTAGAAGTGCTATTGCTGGGTAAAAGGGTATGCACATTTTAATAGCCTCAATTTATTTTTCTAAGTGGTGTTTTTTAAGTATTATACTTCCTCTTCTGTTAATCTGGGCAATTTATATTTTTGTAAATATTGATCCACTTCATTTAGATTGTCAGATTTATTGGCAAATAAGGAAGCAAAGTAGTTCTTATTAATTGCTTTAACTTCCTCTTCATTGGTAGTGAATTCTTCCTTTTCATTTTTGATACTGGTAATTTGATACTGTTAGTTGTTGATACTGGCAATCCATCTTTCCCTCCATTGTAATAGGTCTTTCATGCTTCTTCATGTGTGTGAATATTTTTGACAATTTTTAGTAGGTAAATATCTTTGAGTGGTGTCAATAAAAAGCAGTTACTGTGTTTACTCTCCATAAAAATAAGTAAGGTACTATAACTACTTAAAAATATTTGAGATGCTAACTGCTATGATTAAACAAAAACTTCATGTTACATTTGACTAATTCTATATGAAATTTTACTATCAATGTTGAGCCAGGACAAAAGGATAGTGAGTGTGTTGGGTCAATTTAATAGGGTCATAGGATTTAGAGCTAGATGGAACTTTATGAATCATTTAGACCAATTTGTTTTTTGCAGATAAAGACATTGGTTCTCATAAATAAAGTGACTTTAGTCACATAAAGAGAACTAGGATTCAAACAATTATATTTATTTTGTGTTTCTTAAGTCCTTCAGACTCCAAATTGGTTCTCCTACACCAAAATACCCTAGAAATATATAGGAAGATTAGATATGCCACTATCTGTCATTCTAAATCTACTTTTCTCTATATTGCAAAATGTAAGAAAGATGGGCAGCTAGGTGGCGCAGTGGATAGAGCTCCAGCCTTTGAGTCCAGAGGACCTGAGTTCAAATCCGGCCTCAGACACTTACTAGCTGTGTGACACTGGGCAAGTCACTTAACCCAGATTGCCTCACCAAAAAGAAAGAAAGAAAGAAAAATCCTTAGTGACATTTCCTAGCTGTGTGACCCTGGGCAAGTTGGATTGCCTCACCAAAAAGCAAAAAAAAAAAAAAAAGTAAGAAACTAAGAGCTCAATGTAATATATTTCAATTAATCTTTCTTACCTGTACCTAAGAAACACACTTTCACTTGAGGTAGTTTCTTCAGGTTAATTGGAATTTGGTGAGGAAAGTAGAAAAATGATAGGTGATGTTTACTCTTCTTCTGTGATAGTCACTATACTTTATTGGAATAAATTGCAGAACTAGTGAAAAATTATTACAAGAAAAGTAGCTATATTTGCTTAACAGCTTTTCCAAAGCAATTTTATATTGGTTATAAAACTTACCTTTTCAAGCAAAGTAAAAGCAAAGTGCTATTTGTTTTCAATATTTCTTTTATCTACATTACACTGGTACGCAAATTACTTGGGACCTGCTATAATTTTGACATGATTTCATTTTGCATCAGCAATGATCATTTGTATGTGTTTCCACTGACACTAAGAAGATTTACAATATTTGACATTGGCCAGTGAAACTAGATGTAGCTAGTCTTTCTACCTTTAGTTACTTCTACTTTAATTATATTAGCTACCTAATATTTGTTGACGTCTGTTTGTTGAGTGCTGGATTTCATATCATACACATGAATTTCTTTGTTCTATTTTGTTGTATTATTACTTCTGTGGTTTTAAAGAAAGGATATTACTTCAAGGACATGTGCAAAAGTTGTTCCTCTTAAAGAGCACTCCTCAATGACTGTTAGAAATATTGCTGCAGCTGATGGTGTGGGAAAATCGAGTACTTTTAAGGATCATTTAATCTCACAATAAAATAGGATCACTCACATTGAAGCACATAAGCACAAAAACAACAACCCCCAAGTCACAACACAAACATGGCCCAACAAATTATTTCATCTAAATAGTCTAATCAATCCTCAGATAACAAGCAAAGACATTTAGAGGGATTTGGAAGTTGGATATGTTGTTATTAACAGGCTTCTTTAAGTTAGAAGAATAATGAGAAGGCCAATAATAAAGCAGCTGCTAACTGTAAGGAATGTGATGATGTTTGGCTTCCACAGGATGGCAAAACAGGGGGCCCTGGAGGAAAAGGGAAGCTTGCCCCAGCCAATCAGATCTTGAAGCAAGAAGCTAGTTTAACCACAAAGTTCCTGTTGGAGGGGCCCAGATCCTAAAGCAGCTCAAACCGGTTGGGGTGAAGGACCAGGCACCAGCTTTTTGCAAGTGCCCATGCTTAATAAGTTTATTGAATATTAACTGACACACCCTGAGGGCAGAGACTGCTGCTATTTTTGAACATGGGACACATGATGGGGGGGATAACATGTCAAGGAGCAACATGAGATGGTCATATAAGGAAGACTGTAACCTGGAAGGGCTAGGACCAATCCTAGCTCTGATGGGAGGAGCAGGATCATACTAACAGTATAAAAGCTGGCTCTTGCTTCTGTACAGTGTGCCTCTCTCTCTCTAGAGGGCGCACCCACTTCTTGCAAGAACCACAATAAACGATTCTTCTTTCACTCTGAACTTAGTTTCGTTATTGAGAGTGGGACTCCACTTAGCATTGCAACTAGGAAAGCAATGGGCTGCGGCAGCTTGCCGGGGCTAACTTCTCAACCCTGCTGAGGGGATCCAGGGGGGTCTATTTCTAACATAACCTTTATTAGGAAGGGGAAAAAAAAAGCTTGCCATGGGCAAGATAGTACAAAGATTGGAAAAGTGAAGATTTGGAAAAGGTAATTTTTTTCCCCCTGGTGAAACTTACCTTTTCAGTAGAAATATAACAGAACCTTGGTCAGAAGATGCCCAAAAGGTGATTACTTCCATACCTCAAGGATGCAGGGTTTAATGGTATCACACCCTCCCCTAGTGTCTTAGTAGTTAAATGAACTGCCATGGTTAAGCAACCTCATTATGGAGGTTAATTATGGCCTCTCTGTAATTAATCAGACTTCTCCTTACATAAAAGGCATGTGGTTCACTACCAAGTCCATACTTAAAGTGTTTGCAGTGAGGCAAGACTTGTCAGGGCTTGCACTTAACTTGAATAGCTTCTAAGGATACAATATTGGCTAAATTATGTAGAAAAAAAATCTTTGATGTGCATCTAGAATACCTAGCTCTGGCTCTTAATACACTATGTGACTGCACTTAACTGTGGTTTTCCAGTCACTTCTCAGTCGTGTTTGATTCTTTGTGACCCTATTTGGGGTTTTCTTGGCAAAGGTACTGGAATGGTTTGCCATTTCTTTCTCCAGTTCATTTTACAGATGAGGAAACTGAGGCAAACAGGGTTAAGTGTATTGCCCAGGGTAGTAAGTGTCTGAGGCCAGATTTGAACTCAGGAAGATGACACTTCCTGATTCTAGGCCTGGTACTCTATCCATTATGTCATCAAGATGCCTCAGACCATGCTTAGACAAATTGCTTAATGCCTCAGGGCCTTAGTTTTCTGATCTTTAAAATAAGGCATTGGTTTACATGGCTTCTAAGGTTACTTCCAATTTATCGGTCTATGATCCTATGAGACATCTCTGAGGATTTTAGTGGAGGAAAAATTTATAAATTGACCTCTAGTGGAGAATAAATTTTAAAAAATGAATTAATATATGAATATAAAAAAGATTATTCTTTAATGTAGTGTTTGAAATTACTATGAAGCTTATCAGTCTCTGTTTGCTAAAGCAGCTAAGGCCACATTTAATTAAGGTATGATTCTTCAATTATTTTTCTAATTTTTTTTCTTGAAGATTGCAGTTCTAAGCAAATGTCAACTGACTGGTCTTAATAATTATGTAGGTCTCAAATTTATCCTCAATTTGCAAAAAAAAAAATTAAGGTTATCTTCTAGCTTTAATTGACAACTGAAAGCTGCAAACACCAATTTCTATTCATTTACTTGCTGACATACCATATGGTATTTTTAATGCAATTTCAATTTTTAACAATTTAACCAAATGTCTGTGGCTGTTTATATTTTTAAAAAATCTCAATTTTTAGTCAGTTATCTTCTTATCTTTCAGCTTAGACTATCTGCTTCCTTGTCCTTCCATGTTCTTATTGGATAAAAGTGAATTGATGTCTATGGTGAATAAGTTTACTGAGAAGTTACCTTCTCTAGGTATTTTGATCCATATAAATGGAAGTATGAGCAAAATCTACCTGTCAAGTAACAAACTTTGGTCTTGACTCTTGTGCTCTGGGACCCATTTCAAATTTTCTACTTACCCCAAAGTTCAGTCTCTTAAATTCTTCACAGCTTTAAAGCTAATTTTCTCCAATTTTAAGGCTATTTCTTCCTTTGTTTGAGTCAGTAGTAGTAAAGTTTTAAAAACTTGTATTGCTTATGTAGAAACACTGAGCTGCTTGTCACCAAAAAGTCATCATTTATGCCATCCAGACAATATAGAAATAGCCTAAGGAACAGTTCCTGCATGATTCTTACCTTTCCAGTTCGTATGTGGATTGCAGAGAAGTGTGTTGGGGGGAAAAGTGTTTGGATCCAGTTCAACACAGTATCAGCTGAGCTGTATAAATTGGAGTTGGGTCTTGTATTCTGCCTGTAGGTCATTTTGTGTTACTGTATATAAACCTAATCAGGGATATTATTGGGAAAAAAATGGATAAAAAAATGCATTCCTCCCTAAAATATGTTTAAAAGTATACTATGTAGTTTTTCCATGGAGGATTTAAAAATGATATAGATAAGAATCACATAGGTTAAGAAGACATGGAATGGTTATAATCTGTACTGTTGAAGCAGCCAGGTTGCACAGTGGATAGAGTGATTGGCCTCAGTCAGAAAACAAAACAAAATAAAACCAAACAAAAAACTTGTGTTCAAGTCCAGGTTTAGACACTTACTATCTGTATGTCTGGGTAAGTAATTTAATTTTTCTCTGCCTCAGTTACCTCAATTGAAAATAGGTATTATAATAGCACCTACCTCAAAGGTTATTGTGAGGATCAAATTAAATACTATTTGTAAAGTGTTTAGCATACTTAATAAATGTTTATTTCCTTCCCCCCTACCCCCAAGGGAATATCCTAAGGAAAAATAATAGAAGTCCATGAAGGAATTGTGTGTGTATGGGAAAAGTAGAGAAGTATTGGAGGTGAATTTTAGTTAGTTGATTAGCATTTGAATAGTTTATACTTTTCCCTAGCTGTGTTACTTTGAATAAGTCACTTCAACTTCTCTGACCCTTAGTTTCCTCATGTGGAAAATAAGGATACTATTGCATTGGTTGTTTCGAAAGGTTGTTGTGAGGGTCAAATGAGAACATGAGTATCCAGTGTTTTGTTGCCAGAAAGAGCTATGTAAATGTGGTTTATTATCATTCTTGCCAGTTATAGATCTGACGTCTTTGTTTTTTATGGAGAGGGGTGTAGGCCTGAGCTAGCACTGAGATATTTCCCACTACACATTTATGTAGGCATTATTTTAGGTACTCAAAATGACCACTCTTATTTACAACTAGAATAATTTTCAAACTGAGGATGAAGACACTTTTCTAGTGGCTTAGGAAGCAGTCAACAAGGAGCTATTGGGAGATGAGGTGAACCCCTCATCTTATGTCACGTAGGAAAGAATCATAAACTATCACTGTGGCAGTCTTATACAATATTACATGTACAGGTGAAAAATAACATTTGTCCTCAAATACAAAGTTATGTAGATTCAACAAAGAACATTTCACATGGGTTTATGAATGATTATTGCTTGCTTTGTGAGCAACAAATACCTGTCTTAGTGTTCTGAATAGCTTTCCCCAACTTAAAGCCAATAAAGAAAGGAAAAGAAAAAGACAAAAGAAAATTGGCTTTCTATCTTAGAAAGAAAGTGGTCCCCATAGAGCTTTCCAGACCACATGGTGCTTTACTCAAATGAATTTCGGACCAAGGGTCAATTGGAAGTCACTCTTCAACCTCAGAAGAGAACTGTCCTGAGAACTGGTTCTGGGTCATCCCAGGGGGCTAGGTTATTTTCCCCTCTCCTTTTACCACCAATGGACCTCCTCTCTATCCTGGATCCACATTCATAAAAGTTTAATCATTGATAACTCAAAAAGAAAAGATAATCAAGTTTCCCAACTCAGAAGAAAAACAGAATCCCTACAGCAATCCCAGAGCACATGAGACTCTCCTCATAGGGATTAGACACATAGGGTCTACTAGAAGTCATTCCCTTACTCTCAGGTGAGAAACTAATTGTCAATTGTTTCCTAACTTCCTTATTTCCTTTGAGTGACAACACTAGCCAATTAAGTGTCTCTTCTACATAGGACAAACCAAAATGTTTTTGGTGGTTCTTATTCTAAATGGCGCTTCCTCCCCCAACCGCCCTACTCCCTCCATGGATCCCTGCCACTGCCAGGGCAATCAAAACGGAATTTCAAACACCCAATAACAGGTCAGAGAAAATAGCAAACAAGATCAGTTGAAATCTTCATAGACAAAAAGATTAAGTCCCAAGGGTTGACTATTTGAGATTTCTCATTAAGCAGACAAACTGTTCTCTATGGACTTACAGGGCATAAGAGTCTCATAATAAGGCAAGAAGTTTAGGTCTATTTAAATGCAACAGTAAAATTATGAACATTTTTCAACTAGGCACCAGTATTTCAGTGAGGAAATGACTTTATGACTTTAGTCCATACTTCTCATATTAGTCTCAATATCAGCATTCAATAATATACAAATGCAAAATTCTACAAAATGGAATGGCTTGTAAAGGAAACATGAACTGGGAGAAAAGTTGTACAATTATAGCTGAAAACAGAGAGAGGAAAAAAAATTTCCAATTGACAATTTTCTACAGTGGATCCCCAAAACTAGGGTACCAATAATGAAAGTCTTGAGTAGGGAATCTTTCGAGGGATCTCAAAAAATGACCAGTTTTATCCTAGATGCATCAAGTACTGTTTTACCCTTTCAAAGCAAGCCTAGCTACATTGCTAATTAGAACTCACAGGGTTTTGGAGTGGAGGGATATCTTTTTCTCGCATGCTATCAGTTCATCTCCTCCCTCCCCTCCCCTATACACACTCAATTTTGGTATGGTTCCCTACTGTTATCCAGCAGTGATGAGCATTCCAGTTCCATGTAACCAATTAACATAAATTAATTTTACAAAGGAATATTTACTTTGAAGATATAACAAGACCAGTAGTACAAACATTCTACTCACCGCCCTTCTGCCCCCATACAATGAGGGACACACTCTTTTCTGTACTAGGAGAATGGACAAGGGTTGGGACCTGTGGCCCTCAGCCAACATGTGGCCCTCTAGGTCAACAAGGGCAGCTCTTTGACTGAATTCAAACTTCACAGAAAAAATCTCAGGACTTATTCTGTAAAACTTGGACTCAGTCAAAAGGACACACCCAAGGACCTAGAAGGCCACATGTGGCCTTGAGACTGTAGGTTCCCTGTCTCTGGCTCATACAAAGCAGTTTCTACATAGCATTGAACACACAAAATTCATGTCCAAATGGGGCATGGCTGCTGGATAAGCTCTTGTATTCATTATCCATTTGGTAAAGAGAGTCCACTTTGGAGCTAGGTCCCAAAGGTCATTCCTTACAGACATAAAATGTGAGCTATCAGGCTGTAAACCCCAGCAGGCACTCCACTCTCAGAACTCCTGGTAGCTTGCTCTCTTGACCTGTCAAAACTCACAAGGCTATAGCCTCTAATCTCCTTCAACTAAAATGAAAGAGCAAATCCTGAGGCAAAATAACTGAGTCTCATATTTATGTCAGCCTTGTATGGAAAGGACACAAAGTCTCTTTTCCTCATTGTATTATCTTTTCTCTCACTGTATTGCCATTACACAGGAAAATGTCAGATCAAAGAGAAGGAAGAGAATCTGGTTGACTAGTGCCTTTTGAATGTACCCCTAGTTTTAGCTACACATTCAATCAAAGAGCATCTCAATAAACTGGAACCACTTATAGAATGCCTACATATATATGCTCCTAAATCTACATGACAATTGCCATGCCACTCTTCACAGTCTAATGAGGGCTAAGCTTATTATTCAATCTCTCATTATAGAAGGAAAGACATTTTTATCAATATTCTTCTTAGCAAATTAGAAATCCTGTCACAGTTAATGTAAGCTAGGTTAATAGGCTCATAGATTTAGAGCTGTAAAGGATTTATTTTTACACATGATAAAATTGAGGCTTAGAGTTTGTGACTTGCCTAAGATCATACAGACAGTTGGGATCTGACCCAAATCCTTTGACTCCACATCCCATGTCCTTTCCACTCCACCAGTGCCTTTTTTTTTTTTTTTTGGTGAGGCAATTGGGGTTAAGTGACTTGCCCAGGGTCACACAGCTAGTAAGTGTCATGTGTGTGAGATTGGATTTGAACTCAGGTCCTTCTGACTCCAAGCCCAGAGCTCTATCCACTGCACCACCTAGCTGCCCCTACCAGTGCCTTTCTTAAGGGAGGTGATAACAGGTAACTTCATGGAGTAACAGGATGGCAATGTAATGGAGAATGTTCAACTTTAGGAATACACTTCAAAGGTATCCCAAACCCTGAATCAAAATGATATTTCACATAAAAAAATGAGGTAGCTAGTAATTTGACAGTCTTAACTATTTGAGATTTGTACTCATTTGGGGATGCTGTGGTATAAAAAAGAATTTGCTTAATTGTTTATGTTACTGAGTCATACCTATTTAATCTCTAAGACCCATAATCCTCACAGTACTATTGTCTTACATGACTTTATTGCAAAGATTTAATTATTGCACTAAGAAAATCTCATTATCAAAACATCATATAATACTCTCAACATCAAAGTCATAAATCCTGTTACTAACAGAAGTTTTAAAACCTATGATAATGTCTCTCACTAACATTCTGGAACATCTCATTAAAAAAAAAAGAATTAAAGTAGTATTTAGCAAAGCAGCTAAAGAGAATTTTGTTATAGCAACCTTGAAATTTTGCATGTTAATAAGATGAAATTTTAAGTGTATTAATCATTAAAAATAAGATCATAATTAATTGGTTCAAATAATATTTTAAAATCAAGTCAAGATAAAATAGAACTATGTGAACTGTGCCCTGTCTTATTTTGGCTACTATACCTTTATAAATTTAGCCTAAGATTGTGTTAGGTTTTGTGAGGTGTCAGAGACATTTTATTTATTTATTTTTTTTTTAGTGAGGCAATTGGGGTTAAGTGACTTGCCCAAGGTCACACAGTTAGTACATGTCAAGTGTGAGGCCGTATTTGAACTCAGGTCCTCCTGACTTCAGGGTCAGTGCTCTATCCACTGTGCCACCTTGCTGCCCCCCAGAGACATTTTAAATAATACTACTGGCTTATATAACACAGCCAATATAAGAAGAAAACAAAATTTGTCTCCATGTAAATTGTTGTACCTTGAATCTTTTATTTTCTGCTTTTGTAAATGATTTTTAAAAACTTTAATGAAAAACCACATATACATTTATCTCCATAAATTTTTTTTCCTGTTACTTTTGGTCTACCATGCTAACCAGTTGAGGTTTTTTTTAATGCTTATTCTGTCACTTAATCATATCAATATCATCATCTAGATATTTGCACAAGATGCTTCCATGTTCTTATTCAAGTCATAGAAAAGATTTTGAACAGAATAGGACCAAGAACAGTGCCCTAAGGAATGCCCCTAGAGAAAGCTATCCACATTGGTATAGATTGTTACTTGTCTCTGGACTTATTTTCTAATTTGTGTATTAGCAACTAGATTGTTAGGGTCTTGATAGCAACTGTTTTTTTTAAGTTCTGTGGCAGCTTATCTCAAAATAAGAGATTACTTAAGAAATATTTACTGAATTTAATTTTGTGAATTGATTAAATATGATAATTTTTAAAACCATTCCCCAACTGATGGGCACCTACTATTGTTTCCAATTCTTAGCAATCACAAGAAATGTTGCTATAAATATTTTGGAATATATGGAGACTTTTTTCTAATCAATGGATTCTTTGAAGTCTCTGGTTCAAAGGCTATGAACATTTTAGTCACTTTATTTGCATAATTCTAAATTGCTTTCCTAAATGGTTGTATCATCCCACAGCTTCATCAACAATGTCAAAGCTTAAGAAAATCCAGGTCTACAACCTGGAGCCAGGGTCTCCATGGCATATGAAAGAGGGAAAGGGGGAGTAAGGGTAAACCCCTATCATGTTCTTGGGTCTGCTTGTGCAGCCTTGCTATAGTAGCATCGAAAGGATACTGAGTGAGCTCAGGGTCAGTAAGTGTCAGTTCCTGTGGTTTTTTTTTTTTCAATTTTCTTTTGGATTCTGGGTGTTCTACTCCATGAAGATAGCTGAAGTTGCTTTATCTTTGGTACGTAATTTCTATTTTAGAGAGGTTTGAGAGCTCGTGGGAGTGGGAGAAAATGTCTAGTCTACCCTCTTGTTGCTCACGTGACTTTTTTGGTCGCTTGATTTTTATTTTTGACTGGATTTGTGATTCTATTGGTGAGGAAACTGCCTCTTCATTTTGTCTCTAATTTGCCACATGATCATTAAAAATTACCTTTCAGATACATAGATTGAGGAAGAGTTCATCATTAAATAAGCAACAAAGATGATCACAGAAGAAAAGACTATTTTAATTATATAAAATTTCAAAATTTTTTACACAAATGAATCTAATGTAATAAAAATTAGAAGGGAAATGAGTAACTGGGGAAAAAGTCTTTGCAGAAAGTTTCTCTGATACAAATCTTTTATCTAAGACATGTGAGGAGCTGATTCAAATTTATACCCTTTGATCCAGGTATGCCAGTATTGGGATTGTATGCCAAAGGGGTCAAAGAAAGAGGAAAAGGACCTAGGTGCACAAACATATATAAAGTAATTCTTTGTGACATAGCCACAAATTTGAAATTAAGGGGCCTTCCATCTATTGGGGAATGGTTGGATAAATTATGGTATAAGAATGTAATTTTGTATTACTTTACCATAAGACAGTATGAAATTGATGATTTTGGAGCAAATTCAGAAACATCATCAATTGATGCAAAGTGAAGTGAGCAAAAGTAGAAGAATTTATACAATGGCAACAACTTGGAGAGAAAACCAACTTTATTTTATTTATTTTTCATTTAAAAATATCTGTTTCCTTGGGGAGTGGGCAGTGGAAGATCCAGATTATAAATGCTTGTAAAAATCAATGAATATTTTTATTTAAAAAAAAAAAGAATGCATACTCCTTAACAGATAGGATTTTTTTTTTGCCTTTCTATTACAGTGCTTAGCATAATATCTGTCACATGATACACATTTAATAAATGCTTGTTGTCAAGTTGAATCCGGTAACAAAAAAATATTTAGCCTGGTAACTGTCCAATCCAAATTCTCTTCCTTAATACAGAATGTATGATACTTTGTCAGTATACTGAATCACTCTGAGAGTAATAGGTTGGTGTACTTATACAAGGTACCTATTAGTGAACTGAAACTATACTGCTAGCTTGGGGTCATTGAGAAGTTACTAGCTGCATGAGAATGAATAAATCATTTAAACTCTCTAAGCCTCAGTTTCCTCATTTGTAAAAATGGGAACAACAATGATCATATCTACCTCACAGGGCTGTTGCGAGGCTCAAATGAGATAGTGTACATAAAGGAGGCCATTTGGCAAAGTGAAAACTACTGTTCTGGAGGATTAATGTGACTCTACTTCCTACATTTATTGTATATACCTATATATGTTATCTCCCCTCTCCAATTAAATGTAGACTCTTTTAGGGCAAAGACTATTTGCTTCCTCTTTTCAGCATAGTACCTGGTACATAGTAAGTACTTAATAATTTCTTGTTGATTGAACGGTTGGATTCAGAGAACCAAGGTTCAAATTTTTTGTGTTCCCCTTTGTGTGAACTCATTGGGACTTAATTTCCTAATCAGTGCAGTGATGGGACTAGACCAGATGGCCTCTGAGGGTCCTTCCACCTCTAGCTCTATGAATCTGAACTCTTGATAAACTTTAAAGGGTTAAATAAACCACCAGATCATCATCATCATCATCATCATCATCATCATCATCATCACGTGACTGAAAGACTAGAGGTATGATATGGGATCATGGGCAAACCAGCTTTTTCTTTGACAGTGGCTGCTAACTCTAAAGTGACAGTCAATATGTATTTTTTTTTTTGGCAGTTGGGGTTAAGTGACTTGCCCAGGGTCACACAGCTAGTAAGTGTCAAGTGTTTGGTCTGAGGCTGGATTTGAACTCAGGTCCTCCTGACGTCAGGACTGGTGCTGTACCCGCTGCGCCACCTAGCTGCCCCCAATATGCATTTATTAAGGGCTAGCTATATGCCATGCACTGTGTGGTTTCAAAGTTTCACTTGAACATTGGGGAGAAGTGAGGAGATGTGGTGAGTAGAAAGAAATCTGGCATTTACTTAAAAAAGTTGCAGTCTTTGTGAGTGGGTGAATTTAGCTATCTCTTAGTCATTCCTTCTCAATTACTCTCTCCACCATATGTACCTCTTTCCGAGTCTGAATTTTGAAAGTTCGTAGGATTATAGATTTAGAGCTGGAAATGCTTCAGGAGTTGTCTAATTCAACTCTTTCATTTTACATATGAGATAACTGGAGTGCAGGGAAATTGAGTGATCCAAGTCACATACTTAGTAAACAGCAGGACCAAGATTCAAACTCAAGCCTTTTGCTTCCAAATCCAGCACTTTTTGCATTTCTTCTCTATGTTTTTGGTTCATTTGCTCATCACAGATAATCTATACTACTGGTTTGTTAGACTAAATTTACCTTATAGTGGATACAATCTCTGGATAATATCATTAAGAATAATGTGGGCAAGTAAATCCCCCTCAGACAATTGAGCATGGTTGGCAAGCACTGTTTAAAAGCATGCATGTTCCCAAATCACAGACTAAATAACCAGAACTAATCAGGATTGCAATGAAAACAATTTAAAAAGAACTGTAGTTTGTATCATGAATGTATAACTTTAACTTTGTTTCTGTACTATGCTTAGGGAACATCATAATGATGCTTAGTATTAGGTTTTAAGTTTATAACTGAAAAGCAAGCCAAAGAGAATTTATGCAATTGCTGGGCCTTCAAATTAATTCATCAACTCTAATTCAGAGAATAGAAATCTTAGCAATTCCTAGAACAACCCTTATTTTGGAATCCTGAAAGGGCAAATAAAAATAAAAATGTTTAGGGAAATAAAAATTCAAGTCATAATTTTTTTGGTTTTCCTTTTGTCAGCATACAGATATTTTCCTTAACAAACAAAAAAAGTAACTGGCACTAAATGGAAATAAAGAAGCCAGACAAAGGGATAAGGGTGTATTTATTGACTGCGTGCAATATATTAGCCACCAAGTTTACCTAATGACTTTCTCCTTTCCAAACAAGAATTTGGTTTGCTGTCCTGTGATTTCTCAGATAACTTTCAGTTTGTAGCTCTTTTTTTATTGGGGAAGAGACAATCTAGTTCAATTAAACCCGTTGAAATTAGAAATCTAAACTTCCAGTTTGTTTTCTAGAAACTTCAAAATTGAATATTAATTTTATTCAATTTTCTTTGTTTCTCTAGGAGAGACAGTAGAATCTTTAATATTTTATGAAAACATTTTTCTTCTTCATTTCTGTACCTGGAATATATGACTCTAAAGATCAGAACCAGCAAAGAACAATCTTGGCTATATTACCTTCAACAAAATTACAGCTAAGAAACATTTAACAAACAAAAACAAAAGGTTTGAACTTGAAAACCCAGAGCTATTTTGTAGTAACTCCAAAAGAAATCTTTGGATCCTGTGAACACATCATCCAGACACATATATCATAAGAGCACACATTTAGAGCTGTTAGGGATCTTCAAAGTCATTTAATGTAATCTCATTTTACACTTCAGAAAACTGAGACTCAGAAAATCTTTCAGTGACTTGTCCAAGGTCACATAGTCATAATGCATAGCAAAACTAGCATTTGACTATAAGTCAAATAGATCTGCTGACTCTAAATCCAGCATTCTTTCCACGTCACCAAGCTGCCTCCTGAGAAGAGTGTTCCATTACCTATGAATTTGTTTTCTTGTCGAGAAAATGGAAGAGATAACAAAATTTTTGAAAATATCAATAAAAATTATCTAAGCCAATATATGCTTGAAATTCACATATAGAACCAGCTGAATATAATAAGCCCTAAAAGATTTATAGTTGTAAATGCCACTAAAAAAAGCACGTATTCCTTTTATAGTTTAAAAAAAAATGGGGTCAACCAAAAGATATCTAGCAAAATTTTAGCTATTTTACTTTTTTTTTTAATATTTCTTATGGAGAAAGAAACTATTCAGGCATGCCACCTATAGCTCTACTATTCCAAAATATTCCTACATTCAGATCATTATTTTTCTTCTTTTTAAATACCCATTATAGGGAAATTCTGAAGGCAAAAGACAAAACAACTCTCTATAAAATCCCAAGTCCAGCTAAATAAGTTATAAATTAGTATCAGCAAAGAACAAGGAAAGATGGGAATATAAGGGGAACTGTTGTTGTTATGAAGGCAATTTTAACTAAAGTTGCTAGTACTCCTAGGGATAATATAAAATTGGTGCTACTGGCTTTGAAAAACAGATTTCATAAAAAAGGAGAATAAAATTACTGATAGTAATAAATACTTTTCAAAAAGGACCTAAATTTATTCCTTATAGTGAGAATGCTCTTCCAATTACTTACCTCTCAAACCACTGAATTATTAAATCAATGATCTGGAAGACTTAGATCCCAAACTTGATTACCTCTTTCATATGTAGCCTATGGCTTTTCAGTGTAAATGGGTGTTCATAAAATCCTATTTATTAGCAATTTATATGATTAAAAAGTTTAAATACTTAGGAGTTTGGGGAGGAGAGGATAAAATTCTCTTTACAAGTAAGCATATAGACATAGAGGTTTATTTTATTTATTTTAGTTTAGACTCAAACACCAGAACTCAAATACAGAATAGAGAAAAGAAACATATCATAAACTTAAATATTGAAACTTAAATACAAAGTAAGAAAAGAAAAAAAAGCATGTCATGTGCACAACAGAGCATAGAAGATTCAAAACATATAGTAATAAATTTTCATTTCAAGAAAGCCTGTATGATAAATACTGCACACTGTGTTGAAAGCTGTCCATCTTTTCTTGCTTCCTTGTAAGTTTTCTTTTGTTCTCTCCTGTGCATTTTTTACTTTGTTCTTTTTTTTCCCTTCCTCTCCACTCCCCTGCCCACCACCCAAGGCTACAATTAAGTATGAATATATTTATATATAGATATAGATATATACATAGACATATACATATATAAGCACACACACACACATACATACATATGTACATATATAGACATATACTTTCCCCAACAAATTCTACACCTGATCTTTGTTTTTATGTTTGTGCATATTTCTTATTTCCTATCCCTCCTGAATCCTCTAGTTTACTTCTACCCACTACCTCTATTACTTGGTCTACCTCTCCCCCCCATCCTTCTTTTATCCCAGATTCCCATAAATCTAAACTCCCTTTATACCAATCTTTAACCTATTCCCTCACCCTCCCTTATCCTCATTCTCATTGATCTCAACACCCTTCTATAACTCTCTTTAAATCTATTCCCTTACCCTCCCCTCCAGAGATCCCTCCTTTATCCTCTCCTCCCTCCCTATCCCCTTACCATTTTATTTCTTCTGAATTTAGAAGACTTTTATACTTTTCTAGATATAACAATACATATATATGTATGTGTGTGTGTGTGTACATATATATATATATACACATATATACATATATGTATTGTTCCCCCTTGAACCTATTCCCAATGAAAGTTGGCTACCAGAACTACCAGCTCTCCTCCCCCATCTAATTCCTCTGTGTCAGTTCTTCCTCTCACACCTCATTTGTAAGATAATTACTCTTTTTAACTGTTCCTAGATAGTTTTACTTTTTAAAGTCATATCATACTTGGGTCTACCCCAATTTTTCCTACAAACTACCCAAATGCTAATGACAATCTTAGACATACATATGTTTTACATTTTATATACATAAAGAGTAAACAGTCTGTCCTTATTGAATCCATTGTAATCAGTCTTTTGTATGTATCTTATCTTTGTCTTGACTCTTCTATGTCAAATCTTCTATTAAGTTCCATTTTTTTAAAAACAAAGTCCTAGAAGTCTGACAGTTAATCAAATATCCATTTTTTTTCATTCAGGATTATGCTTAACTTTGCTGGGTATGATATTTTTGACTGGAACCCTAGTTCTTCTGCTCTTCCATAAATAGTGTTCCAAGACCTATGGTCCTTTAGTGTCTCTGCTACTATATCTTGTGTGATTCTAATTGTGGCACCATCATATTTAATTTTTTTTCTTGTTGCTCTTATTATTTTATCCTGGAGCTGGGGGTTTTGGAATTTGACTTTACTATTCCTATGAGTTTTCCTCATAGGATCTCTTCCAAGTGGTGATTGATGAATTTTTTCTATTTCTACTTTCCTCCCTTGTTCTAATGCTTCAGGACAATTTTCTTTAATTATTTCTTGTATTATTGTATCAAGATTCTTTTTTTGATCATAGCTTTCAAGGAGTATGATTATTATTATGTTTTTTCCTCTTGGTCTGTTCTTCAGATCAGTTGTTTTTCTTATATTTCACTTCCTCTTCTATTTTTTCTTTCTTTATATCTTGTTTTATTTATTTCTTGATCTTTTAAAACTTCACTGGCTTCCCCTTGCCCAATTCTAATTTTCTTGGTGTCATTTTTTTCCCTAAGACTCTGAATTTCCTTTTCTAATTGGTTGACTTTCTTTTCATAATCTTGTTGTTCTTGGATTGTTCTTTTTGTTTGTTTGTTTTTGGTTTTTTTTTGGCAGGTGACCATTTGACATTACTCTTTGGGGTAGGAGAGGATTTCTTTGCTTCAGTATCCTCCTCTGAAGATGAACCCTGGTCTTCTCTATTCCCATAATAACTTTCTATGGTTCAAATCTTTCTCCTTTGCCTGCTCATTTTTTTTTTTTTTGTAGCGTGAGGAATGCTAACAGTTTGGTTCCCACAGAATTGATAAGAAAACAGGACAGGGGGAGATTAGGTTATTGATTAATTGATTTCTTGGTTTATTAGTTTACACAAATATGTAAACAAGATAAGGGAGTACATCAGGCGATGTCCCCCCTGAAAGTATCTTGTTTGTCAAGGCTTTCTGGCCCTTCGCCCCTTGATTGCCACACCACTGCCACATCAACATTAGGTTTGCTAAATAAGGACATGTATGTTTGGATTGGCTATACCCTGTTTCCTTGTTCTTTGTCTCCAGGAAAGAATTTTTGCTCCTAGATTGTAAGCCGCCTCCCAGCCAATGGGAAGAAGGAATAGCGGTGGGTAGAGGTTTGTTTTACGTTAGGGTATATAACCTCATTTTTGCCTTCTGTGCCTCGCCTGTCTCCTGCTGGTAGTGTCCTGGAGGAGTAGACGCCCCTTCTCGTGAGATTGTAATAAAGAGTAACTTTTGCTTCCACCTTGAGAAGTCTCTGAGTTTCATTGTGTTAGGGTCACTGTCCCACACAGTAGTAATAGATTAATTTTTATAATCATCTCCAGTCCTGGGGTATGGGGGATGGTGCCTCTGGCCTGAGATCTTCAGTTCTCCCCTCTAGCCTGGAACCAAAGCCAAACCACCAGCCTCCCATAAGTGCCCACACTCAGGGGCATCTCGCCCCATTGCTTCTGCACTCACTGAGTGTGTGATGGTTCATCCTTGCCTCTGTTGCTCTCTGCATCATAGCTGAGTCTCATGTTCCTTGTCAGCAGAGGTTCCGTTGATATTCCCTGGCTCAGATGCCCAACTCCCCTCACTGTCCCTGGGGTAAAAGTTCCTGTGACTGGGGCTGAGGCAGCCTCCCAACCCAGCTAACTCCAGAGTTTGCTATTTGTTGTTTAAACAAACCCTAGCCTGTAGGTGTTTACTCTTCCTGGGGACCAAACCTGGTACTAGGATTTTCCTTCAGATCTTCTCAGGTTGTCCCAGGAGGATTCCTGTTGTGCCTCTGTTCTTATTTATTTTTACTTGCACTTTGTTTGCTCTGACATGCTATTTTATCTCTTTTGGGGGGGAAAATCTAACTTGGAATTTTCTGACCTACTCCTTTTAGGGAAGACCTACTATCTTCCCAGAATTCTCTCTGAGGTTCATTAAAAAGAACAGATCAACAACCATAGTAGGTGACAAGTTAAATAGATTTGGCTTAATTTGCTGACACCAGTTACAGGGATCTTCTGACCTATCAAAATTAAACTATGTTCAACAATGTGCCAACTCAATGTTGTATGTCTTTTTTGTACTATATATTTTTTAAAAATTAATAATGTGGTATCCTTGGAAAGTCACAGTCAGAGACTCATTCCCCAATCATTCTGTTTAAATAGGCATTTCCTATTTGTTTGTATGTAAGATCGTTTATGGAATACTGAACATTTACTCAATATGTGCATGGGTATATGCTTTCATGCACAGATGCAAAAAAAAAATCCAAGAAAAACAAAACAAAACAAAATGTATCAATCTATTTGCTCCAAAGTAAAGAAAACTATCTCTTTGAACTTGGAAATCACTATTTTAAATAGGACAAAAAAAGAACTATCCAAATACATGCTAATTTGCAATGGATGCTTGTTTGGACTTCATAAGATTTGGTACTGAAAAGGATCTTACTGATGTTAATCTAGTCTGATCTTTTCATTTTACCGATGAAGTAACTGAATCCCAGAGAAGCCAAGTGACTTGCCAATGTCACACAAAAAGTGGCAGAATCAGATTTCAACTCAGGTCCTTCAGATCCCCAAACAGCCTTCTTTATCCTATACCATAAGTTTAACTATACTAGTATCAAGGTGAGATTTATTTGTTTTGAAATTTACTTAATTTAAAAAATACTTTCAAGCATTTACTAAGAATTTGCCTTGTTAATATTTACAATTTTGTCTTTTCTTTAGTGGTATATGAATCAGTGAGAAATGTGTGTATATGCTGTGTTTTGTTAAAACTTATGAAATTTTACTTTCTTGATTTGGGAAACTTTGCATCAATCAACCAACAAACATTTATTAAAGACCTGCTTTGTGCCAGATACTCCAAATACAAATATAAGCAGAAAAAGTTCCTGCCCTCAAGGAATTTACATTTGAATCAGGGAGATAATGAGTAAATAAATGAGTACATATAATGAGTATAAATATAGAGAGAGTAAATGCAAAGTAGCTAACTGCAAGATGGTTGGGGACTGAGGGCATTACCATTTGAGAAGATCAGGAAAAGCATCATGGTGAACTTTGAACTGGATCTTGAAGGAAGAGAGGGATTTCATAAGGTGGAGGTGCAGAAGTACATTCCAAGCATGTGGGATAAACAGAGCAAAGGCATGATTGAGAGATGGAGTGTCCTGTGTAAAGAAGAGAGAGAAGGCTCACTTGGTTGGATCACAATGGAGTATGAGAAGGGTAGCAATGAGCAATGAGTCTGGAAAGGTTTGCTGGGGCCACGTGGTGAAGGGGTTCAAAAGTTAAACAGAAGAACTTGTATGTTATCCTCTTGTTGCTTTTCCTTCCTTTTTGAAGATGACCACCTAGAGGCAATGGGGATCCACAGGAAATAATTTAGTAAAGATGTGATATGGTCAGATCTGTGCTTAAGGCAATTGTCTTTGGCAGCACCATGCAGAATGTACTGGAGTAGGGAGTGACATGAGGCAGGAAGACTAATTAGGAGGCTGGTAGGAGGTTCACAACCAATTTACTTAAACACCAATCACAAAATTTATCTATCCCCTCTTCCATGCGTCTCCCAAGTACTGAAAAGGCAAAACTCCCACAAAACTCCGCCACTCTACTAAAGCCAGAACCATGTAAGTCTTTTACTGAAACTTCATTGTATAAAGGGTATGTTAATTAAAATGTATTTTTATTGAACTATTGGCTGTTATTCAGTACTAAGTTTCCCAACATTAATACTGGTTTAATAAAATAGTTCTACCATGAATACCTACTTTTGCATAGTCTAGGTACATACAAATATACAAATGTTCTCCAAAATAATTAATAACTGACATTCATAGAATACTTAAACAGTGAAAAGTGGATATCCCATTTATTCCTTACAACAGCCCTGTGAGGTTGATACTTATGTGTATTATCCCCATTTTACAGATGATGAAACCAAAGTTTAGGGTATTAAAGTGACTTTATCATAGTCAGTCAGTCAATAAGAATTATTAAGTACTTTTTTATGTGCCAGTCACTCTGCTAAGTGCTGGGGTTAAAATGAAAAAGACAGTCCCTGCACTGTAGGAGCTCACAGTCTAATGAGAGAGGCCACATGTCAACAACTATGTATAAACAAAATATAAACAAGATAAACTGGAGATAATCAGGGAGGAAAGGCACTAGCATTAAGTGGGATTAGGAAAGACTTGTAGAAAGTAGAATTTTATCTGGAACTTGAAGGAAGCCAGGAGACAGAAATGATGAGGGAGAACATCCCAGGCATGTGAAAATGCCTGGAGATTGATAGAGGCCAAGGAATAGCAAGCAAGTCAATTTCATAGCATCACAGAATACATGGGAGTGAGTAAAGTGTAAGAAACTGGAAAGATAGAAGAGAGGTCATTTTACATTTGATCCTAGAGATAATAGGGAGCCATTGGAGTTTACTGAATAGGGAAGAGAGGAGCAGGAGGATGATACTGTCAGACTTAAGCTTTAGGAAGCTCAGTTATACAGTTGAGTGGTGGGTGGATCAAGTAGAGTGGAGAGAGATTTGAGGCCATAGTCAGTAAGTGGCAGAGGTGAGATCTGAACCCAGGAACCCAGGTCTCAAGAGCACTCTTTCCACTATGCAATATTGCTTTTTGAATATACATAACTGATTCTCTGTTGATCAGAATTTTTATCATGAAATAATCAGTTTGCTTATTAGCTTTTTAGATCAAAGGAAAAGGCTGGTGAATCACACAGGTAGAGGGATGTTTTGCAATTAGAATATCACAAAATATGAAGTGTGTGTGTTGTATGTGTATGTGTGTGTGATGACAGGTGATGATTTGTGATTCACACTTAGGGTTAGGTTTTTTTTTTGGCATTGTCTTCCTTGAAAATCCAAGATAAAATCATTTTCATTAATTGTTAGCATGATAGTTTGTTCTAATTGTTTTACAAGCAAAATCCACTTTGAAATATCATCAGCCTTTCTCATAGTCTATTCTAAACTTTAAAACTTATTTTGAACTATACTATGATTGAGTTTTATTTTATATGTTTTGCAATAACTTTTGGATCAAAGTATTGCCACTTAGGTTACTTTTCCTATGTACTCTGTACTCCTCTTTCCTTTTCTACCATCCTCCTAAGTTGGTCAATAGAATATTTTAAAATTTACAACTACACCAGAACACTTGGAAATATTGGAATGGTAGCAAATAAAAAGAAATAACCATAAAAAAAGACCAAAACTTTAAGAAATTATGTTTTCATGAGCAAGGTAAAGGAGAAGCCATATGTAGTTTGTGAGTGGCCAAATTTCTGATGATAATAACCTTCTTTCACCTTTACTAGATTGGTCCTCAGAAAATAGACACACACTGCTGGGCCTGGGCTGATTCTAGAAATCTTACCAATTTGATAAGATCTACCAGAGTTTATATTCCTTTGGCATTACCTTTGAAGCCTAAAGATCAACTCTGTGAAAAATATTACTTTAGTGGAGGGAGGAGGATAAAATTCAGAAAAATTTGGTATCAAATGCAAATGTTACCAGGTTGGACTACCTTTGTAGAGAAGGCTGGGAGAGAGTTCATAGTTAAACAACCAATAGATCATAGAAGATAAAAAGGACGATTTTGATTATATGAAAATATGAAGTTTTTGTACAAACCAATCTAATGGATTAAAAATTAGAACAGGTAACTGGCGAAAAATCTTTACAGGAAAATAAAAGCCTCATAGCCAAAAAAAATATATCTTTGGCTATGAGGCCTTTATAAACTGATTCAGATTTATAAAAATCAGGACCATTCCCCAATAGTTTAATGGTCAAAGAATATAAATAGGTAGTTTTTAATAGAAGAAATCCAAGCTATCAATAACCAAATGGAAAAATTATCTAAATCACTAATAATTACAGAAATGCACATTAGAGCAACTTAGAAGTTTCACTTAATACTCTTCAGACTGGCAAAGGTAGCAAAATCAGAAAAATGGTGAATGTTTGAGGGGCTGTAAGAAAACAAGCTCAACTAGTGCCGTGTTGGTAGAGTTGTGAATTGGTCCAGTCATTCTGGAAAGCAATTTGGAATTCTGCCCCCAAAGTTACTAAGCTGTGCCTGTCCTCTGAGCTATATTTACCACTATTAGGTCCATACTCCAAAGAAATTAAAGAAAAAGGAAAAGTATACAAAAATATTTCTAGCAGCACTTTGTAGTAGGAAAAAATGGGAGCTAAGGTTCTCCTCCTATTGGGGAATGGCTAAACAAATTATGACATATGAATGGAATGGAATATTATTGTGCCATAAGAAATTATTAAAGGAACAATTTCAGAGGAAACTGGAAAGACTTTTATGAAGTGATGCAGGGCACAGTGAGCTGTACGAGAAGAAAAAAATATACAAATGAAACAACATTATAGAGAAAAACAACTTTGAAAGATTTTAGAACTCTTATTAATGCAATGACAAACCACTATTCCAGAAGACTGATGATAAAACATGCCATTCACCTCTTGTTTGGGAGTAATCAACTTAAAATGCAGAAATAAACATTTTCAGGCATGGCTTAGACATGGAGGGATGGTCTTTATGTTGTTGTAATCATATTCCTTCTTCCTTTCATAGCAAATCTCTCTAAACATGGCAGGTAAAACTATAATTATATATACATATACATATACATATATATATGTATATAAAACGAATTTTGTTGTTGTAATACTCCAAATTGCTATAATAGGACAAAAGTATAAGGTACCTTATTGGGTAACCTACTTTGAAGTTTTTCCTATAGCTCTGTTGTTAATAAGGTTAGTTCTATAAGGTCTCAATTGATTTTTACTAAATGAAATAAGCACTGGAAGACCAATCTGATTAGGTTTTACTAAATTATACTGTCTTATCTCTAGCAGGCTTTACCAGCATTATCTAGAGAATCTCCACAAGTGACCTGGAACCTGGAGATGGTCAAAGAAATATCTCCACAAGCCTGCCCTGATCCATCTACAGACAAGCATACTAAGCTTCTCTCAGATCCAAGATAATGGCATTCCTATGGGAAAGAGAACTTGTCCTTGACCAATATCACCTGATGATGTCCTCTGTCTCAAAGAATCTGGTCTGGTTTGATTTTGTGAAACAGTCCTATCTATTAGGTGGAAATGCAAGAAATAGCTAACCCAAACAAGAGTCTTTCCTGATACCACATACCCTATTCATATTGCCAATTTTCCAGCAACAAGCCTTAGCCAGTCAAGAGGTGCCCCATATTCAATTCACCTCCTGCCTTCTTAAAACCTATATAAGCCTCATTCTTTCCCTTCTTCAAAGAGTCTCCAACAGCCAATGTAGGTAGGAGTCCCTTCCTGGTAAAGGAAGCCATCTTTGGTTCCCAAATTTTCTGGTTTTGGTTGTGGTTTCGGTTGTGGTTTCAGGTTCTGTGCCGTATTGGGCTACAGGCAATGCTCATATACAGAAGTGTACTGGATTATGACATAATCATTCTTAGGTCTTGAGTAGCAGGCAGGCTCATGCATGCAAGCATGTGCCCCTCCCCCCACCTTTCTATGCTAGTAAGCAAACAATGTCTACCAATGATACCTGGACCCCAATAAGTTCCCTTAAGGAACTAAGCTCCCTGGGCAACATCCTGTTCTGGCCCAACTGTCCTCTCATGGAATCTTGGCTTATCTGCCTCTCCTTTATTGGATATAAAAGGCAGGGGTTCTTTTAGACCCCTTCCCTTTGGCCAAAAGGGGGAAATGTCAAAATATTTTGGAGGCTCCCTGTTCCCCAGAGCTAAGGCCCAGCAAGCAGGCTATGTCCTGAACTTGGCATAACAACAATCCTTTGCACTCTGGATGATCTTACCTTCTGGCAAAGGGTATTGCTTTGACCAAGCACCAGGTGCGCACTGCCCCCTATTTCCCAGGGACATGAGAGCCATCCATCACCTTGCTTGACTTGATAACACTTGGTCACAATCACAATGTTCCTTGTAACAGTTAAATGAACCAAACCAGGTACAGTATCCTGTTGCGAGACAAGCAACTTGAAGACTGTTCCCACAGGACCCAGGAATGCTGCATTGTCCACACATAAGCCTGCCATGGTAAACTGCTACTCAAGACCTAGGAATGATTGTTATAGTCCAGCCTGCTTATGTATATGAGCATTGCCTGTACCCTAACATGTTAAGCCCTTCTTCTCAGGAGGGGGCTTCCTTGCTTGTAAGTCATTTTCTTCAGTCTGAAATAAATTATACTGCTACTTTATGTCTTCACACATGCCTCTAGTTTGCTCTGGCCATTCCCAGGTTAGACCATGTTCAAAATTCTGTTGAAAATCCACAACCCCAAGTTAAGAACTCCTAGTTTAAAAGAAGGTGCCCCATGTCCAGATAGATCTTCCACTTTTTATCATTAGAGATACATTTAAGCAACATCCCTCAGAGGTTAGGGGTTAAATTCTAGACCAATCAAACTCATAGAGAAAGGGAGTTCACTAAATCTTATATAGAGAACCCTGAGGCCACATATTGATTTATAAAACCACATATTAGCATTATCTATGTTCTATTGTATTTTTATTTATCCTGTTAAATATTTTCCAATTACATTCTAATCTGGTGCAGCATTCAGGAGTATTGGGGCAACAATGAAGCCCCAGACTCTAGTGTTTGACTCCTCTCTTCTAGACCTCCTAGACAATGGTGACATTCTTATTCAATTAACAAATAAGAAGATTTTTGAAAGGGAAAGGTGAGATCTTTAAAGCAAGACTCAGAGGGAGCCAAAAACTCTCAGTCAAAAGTTAATTTTATGAAAAATTACTTTCATAATAGTAAGCAACTTACAAAAGTGCTAGCTGTTTTTTACAATGGTGACAAAAGTAAATTTTATCTATTCTTTTAATCTTTGACTTTAGGAGGCTTTCAGAGTGGTCTGAGAACCAAGAAAGTACTAGCCATGACGATGGGGTATGGGCCCATCATTCAGTTTCAGAAGCAGAAACCTTTGTCCCTTTCGCCAAAAAGAATTTGGCTCCCATTTTTCTACAAGCCACAGAAAACCTTTAAACTTCTTACTTTTGGTCTCAAACAGTTCTTTATAGACTCCCCTTATCTCCCTTTGAAAGCCCTGGCCCCACCTTTTGACCTTATTCAGATGCCTTTCAAATTTCTTCCTTCCATTCCCTTCATTATCTATTCCCATTGTCTATTCAATCTCTCAGACCTTCCAATTGGAATTCTCACCTAGACCCTTTTCCCAGCCCCTCCTCTGGCCACCCAAAGTTACTTTAGTGTATATAAGATCCACCCTGTCCCCCATTCAAATGCTGAGACTCTTTCATGCCCAAAAGGCTGAGACTTTCTCATGCCTGTTCGTCCCTATGGGCATTACTAATGTTCAGATTCCTTAAGAGTCTGGCCTGTATGGTTTATCTCTAATAAACTTTTTCTCTGGTTGAAAGAAGATTTGGGTTAAATTCATTCAGCAGGGCCTGCATCATGATCTTGGGGACTCCAGCATCCCTAAACCTCTAGACCTCATCAATAGCAAAATCTTGGCTGTCTGTCTTCCAGGAAGAAAAGAAAGGGAAAAAGGTAGCTACTCCAGGGGAAGCAGGCATTAGGGCTCATTAGAAGTTGAAGGTGACAGATGATACTTTACTCTGATAACAAGGTAGCTAAAGGAAAGCCACCTACTATGTAGGGCCTTTTAAAAATTATTTTTAACACTAAGCAGACAGCTTCATTTTTGGTACAGTATAAAATGTAATGTTATACAGTACTGAGATGTTTGAAAAGGAAGGTAGAATCTCTATGCAGCTTAGGAAGAAGGACTTATATTAAAAAATTTCAAAAGTGAATTACAAATTAATATAGCTTAATTAGGGAACTTTCTTAAGACTGGACAAAAAAGGAAATGGGGAGGTTGATTGGAATATGTGAATAGGAGGGTGAGAAGCAAAAAGGTAGTTTTAAATTATGGGACACTTGGGTTAAAGCAGGCTTTGGAAAAATGCTTTATGTGCATGGGGTACTTAGACTACCAGAGGAAACATAAGCTGAATGAGCTCCTGATTGGGGGAGTCAGTCAGTCAACAAACATTTATTTAGCAGCTACTATGTGCCAGGCACTGTGCTAAGTTCTGAGGATACAACAACAACAACAACAACAAAAACAACAACAACAGGCTAAAGACAATCCCTGCTCTCAAGAATTTTACAATCTAATGAAGGAATCTAATAGGGGCAGAAAACGGGGGCAATTAGAAGTAGATAGGACTCTTAAATGGATCCAGGAGTACATGTGGGAGGAAAACAAAGATAGACTTCACCAGCTCTGAAATTCTACCAACAGCCAACACAGCTCCATATCCTCCTCTCTTAAAGGCCAAGGTAGTTGTCTTGTCAGGTTCTGCTCAATCTTAGATTAGATTCCCCTACACATGTATAAGTAAATTGCCTTGATTTTAAAGTATGTAGTAAAGTCTGTATTTAAAAACAAATATTGAAGTTAACCATCCCATACCCTGTATTATTATAAATAAGACCTTTTTTGTGTTTTTTTACAGCTTTATTTTTAATTTTTTTAAGTTTTCAACATTCACTTCCACAAGATTTTGAGTTCTAAATTTTCTCCCCATTTCATCCCTCCCCCCACCCCAAGATGGCAATGCATTCTGTATACCCCTTCCCCTAATCTGCCCTCCCTTCTATCTCTCCCCCCTTCTTTTATCCCCTTCCCCTTCTATTTTCCTGTAGGGCAGGATAGATGTCTATACTCCATTTCCTGTATTTCTTATTTCCCAGATGCATGTGAAAACAAATTTTTTTTAACAAGTGTTTTGAAAACTTTGGGTCCCAAATTTTCTCCCTTCCTCCCTCCCCATCCACCTTCATTGAAAAGGAAAGCAACTCAATACAGGTTATACATGTGTAGTCATGCAAAACACTTTCATAGTAGTCATGTTGTAAAAAACTAACTCTATTTCCCTAAATCCTATTCTGCCCCCCATTTATTCTATTCTATCTTTTGACCCTGTCCCTCCTCAGAAGTGTTTGCTTCTGATTACCCCCTCCCTCCATCTGCCCTCCCCTCTATCATCTCCCTGCTCTTTTGTCCCCTTTCCCCCTATTTTCCTGTAGGGTAAGATAGATTTCCATATCCAATTGAGTGTGTATGTTATTCCCCTCCTTAAGCCAAATCCTATGAGATTCACTCATTCCCTTTCACTTTCCCCTGTCCCCCCTCCACTGTAAAAGCCTTTTCTTGTCTGTTTCATGCGAAATAATTTATCCCTTTCTCCTTCTCCCAGGATAATCCTCTCTCACCCCTTAATTTTATTCTGTAGATATCACCCCTTCATCTTCAACTCACCCTGTGCCCTCTATCTGTCTATCTATATACATACATACATATAATTTTTTCTCTCCAACTACCCTAATACTGACAAAAGTCTCATGAGTTACAAATATCATCTTTTCATGCAGAAATATAAACAGTTCAACCTTAATAAGTCTCTTATGAATTCCCTTTCTTGTTTACCTCTTCATGTTTCACTTGAGTCTTGTATTTGAAAATCAAATTTTCTATTCAGCTCTGGTCTTTTCCACAAGAATGCTTGAAAGTCTCCTATTTCATTGAATGACCATTTTTTACCCTGAAGGATTATACTCAGTTTTGCTGGGTAGGTGATTCTTGGTTGTAGTCCTATCTCCTTTGCCCTCTGGAATATCATACTCCATGCCCTCTGGTCCCTTAATGTAGAAGCTGCTAAATCTTGTGTTACCCTGATTGTGTTTCCATAATACTTGAATTGTTTTTTTCTGACTGTTTGCAATATTTTCTCCTTGACCTGGAAACTCTGGAATTTGGCTACAAGTTTTCCTTTGGGGATTTGTTTCAGGAGGTGATCAATGGATTGTTTCAATTTCTATTTTGCCCTCTGGTTCTAAAATATCAGGGCAGTTTTCCTTGATAATTTCTTGAAAGATAATGTCTTTTTTTGATCCTGGCTTTCAGATAGTCCAATAATTTTTAAATTCTTGCTTGGCTCTATTTTCCAGGTTAGTTGTTTTTCCAAAGAGACATTTCACATTGTTTTCCATTTTTTCATTCTTTTGGATTTGTTTTACTGTGTCTTGATTTCTCATAAAGTCACTAGCTTCCAATTGCTCCATTCTAATTTTCTTCAGTAAGCTTTTGGACTTCCTTTTCCATTTGGCCAATTTTGCTTTTTAAGGCATTCTTCTTATCATTGACTTTTTGGACCTCTTTTGCCATTTGGGTTAGGCTATTTTTTAAGGTGTTATTTTCTTCAATAGTTTTTGGGTCTCCTTTCACAAGCTGTTGACACTTTTTTCATGATTTTCTTGCATCACTCTCATTTCTCTTCCCAGTTTTTCCTGTACTTCTCTTACTTGTTTCTCAAACTCCTTTTTGAGTTCTTCCATGGCCTGGGACTGATTCATATTTTTTTGGAGGCTTTGGATGTAGGAGCTTTAAATTTGTTGTCTTCTTCTGGTTTTGATCTTCTTTTTTACCAAAGAAAGACTCTATGGTCTGACTTTTTTTGACCTTTGTTTGCTCATGATCCCAGCCAATTACTTGAGTTTTAAACTGTTTGTTAAAGTAGAGGTCTGCTTCCAGTGTGGAGAATGCACTGTCCCAAGCTTCAGGGATTTTGTGCAGCTGTTTTCAGAGATACTTCTAGGGACCTGTAAATTTTCAGTTCTTCCAAGATGGTATGATAAGGGGCAAGGTGTTTACTCCTTTCCTGGCCTGTGCTCTGTTCTGTGAGTGACCACAACCACTCTTTTCTGCCATGGAACTGTGAAAAATTCCCCTTCAGTCTGTGGGTCAGAAGCTCTGGAAGCAGACGCCACCCTGGGGCTAAGCTCGGGGACTGGGGCTGGGATCGCCCTTCTCTCTCTCGCTGCCCCCACAGTCAGACTTTTCCCATTGACCTTCTGAGTTGTGTTTGTGATTCATGGATTGAGAAGTCAGGAAACCACCACAGTTGCCTATGATTCAGTCCTCTGAGGCCTGCTCCAGGTTCACTGAGGCCTGCCTTGCCTGGGTGCCCATGCCAAACTGCACTCCTCTTCCTGCCCAGCATGATATACCTTTCAGGTCAACCATCCAGGTTGTCTTGGGCTGGAAATTTGTTTCACTCTGTCTTTTTGTGGGTTCTGCTGTTTTAGATTTTATTAAGAGCCATTTTTTTATAGGTATTTGGAAGGGTTTGGGGGAGAGCTCAAGCAAGTCACTGCTTTTACTCAACTGTCTTGGCTCCACCCCTATCACTGTATTTGTTTTTGAATCAATAAGACCCTTTTAATACTTTGATGCATTTGTGCTCCCATTGACAATTGATGTACCAACTTTACTGAAAGAGATCCTGACTGATACACACCTTTACATTCTGTGTGACACTTAGTCATGTCCTCTCAGCATGCTGGGTCTTTTATCTAGATCTCTTGACATTGTTTGGATACTAATGCAACATGCAGACTATCCATCATCTATCCCTTACCTTTACTATAAGACTAGCATACCTTCCTTCTTAATCTGCTTATATTGTGCCATTTTTGCACAATTCTTCATTGTTAATATGTCACAGGCTACTCATTTCCACTTTATATCTCTCCACTGCACTCTGGGTGATGCTCAACCTTGAGTCTTAAATGGTTGTGATATTCCATGACTCATATCAATTACTACATCACAGAAGAATATTGATTTGAAAAATGTGACCCTTCATTTCATGAAGAAACAGAGAGTCACTAAAGACATTGTACAATCTCTTAAAGGCAACTCAGCCTGCTTGTCTTCCTTCAATTATGGCTCCTGTTCATTGTTCATCTGCTGTATCTAAGGAGAAGATACTGATTCACCGGCTCTATGGTTTTCTATCCAACAGCAGTTTGAACAAAAGGCATTTTTAATCCATTTAATTTTGTCTTGTGTACTGTTAAGTCAAAGTCCTTTGAGTAATTATGAGTCTAATTTAGAAGATCTTCATATTTCAGATCACGATGCAGTAAGCATTGTGTCATCCACAAATGGGAGCATCCAGATGACCTGAGAATCTATGGGGAATCTTTCATCCATTCAGACTCTGTCTTGTGTGACAATGGCAAACATCTTTGTTGTTAAAAGTTATCTCTGTTACATATTTCAGAAAAAATCTAGCATAGTATTAATAAATGCATATATTTTAAGACAATACAAACATCTAATTAGAGCAGATAATTTCAGGCTTCTCTTTTTCTTAATAGTTCATAAATAAATATAATGGGCCTTATATCCCTTTTACCTTTCAGTCAATTGTGTGACTATAAAGATTTAATCTGCCATATAATACCTTTTCTAACGCCTGTTATTCCATTTCCATACCGTTATTAAAAGATGGCCCCAATTCATGTGTAGATTATTCTCCTAAATATGTAACTTGAGAATCAATGCCTCAGTGCCATCAGAATTGCATCCCCTCCAGCGTGGAACTTCTGTATTTATACGTGGGCTACTCCAGCTGTTTTTTCCATCTTTAATTTTTTTAGTGTCATTTACACTTCTTCCTGCAGCATGCCAGAAACTCTGATGTTGGGATCAAATGTGATTGTTCCATTTTCTTTGATGGGGAAAAAAAAGGTCTGTTAAAGAAATCTTGACAGACTTTTCCATTTTTCATCTTATTGTTGTTTTTCTAGTTTCATGCTTAAACATTTTTGGTATGATTTAGCTTAATTAGATCTTTCATTCAAATTTCTCTTCATTTGTTCCTATTGCTGCTTTTCACTGTTTTATGGAGCAACACAGATTATTCCTCTCCTTTAAGGTTTTTGCAGATTTCTATTCAAAACTGTTGTTGCCTTTGGCTGCCAAATCTCTTGATAAGGAGATTGAGCATTTTTGGTTTAAGATAATTTCAAGACTCATGGTGTCCAGTTTGAGAAATAGATTTTATATCTATTAAACTTCTATAGGACATCGTGATGATCTCTACAAGTCTGATTTATATCCAATGCCCCTTTTTAAAAAAATCAACAACTTATTTGGATAGCTCAAGTTGGAGTCCTTCACTTGTATGCCATATCTTTTATTTTTATTTTGTGGCTTTTTTGACCTTTTCTCTAACAAGTCAATGGTCTGACTGTACACAAATGATTCAGAAACTACTTCCACATTGGTAGATAGTAATTTCTTTTCAACAGAATATAGTCATTTCATTTTGTGTGTGTGTGATGTTATTTAGTACATCATAACTAGTGCTTTATGACTCTTCCCTGGAATAAAGTATTTGTTATCTATAAGGCATGAGACCCATAGATCTAGTCTACAAGACTATGACCTCTCTCATTTTTTACTTTTGAATTATGCTTTCCAAAATACTGTTTTTGTCATCTTCGCTTCCATCCTACATTTGCATTGAAGCTATGGAGTAGTTAAATATATGGTGATTTAATCTGGATGGTATTACTAAATTCACTGTAGAATTTCTCAGTCTCCATCCCTACAATATACATGGACACGTTATAGTGCAATTATTTTCGCAGTTACACTTTTGCAAATACATCATGAGAAACGTATGTGTGTTATCATCATTATCATCATCATTACCATAAACAACAACAACAACGAGCATTCATGTGCCAGACACTGTGCTAAGTGCTAGGGATCCAAAGAAAGTCAAAGGGTAGTCTTTGTTTTCAAAAAGCCTACAGTCTAATGGAAGAGATAACATACAAGAAACTATGTAAAAATAAGATCTATATGCATATGTGTACATATATGTATGTATGCACACATCCATATATGGAAGCATGGGTATTAAGGGAGATCATGAAAAGCTTTTTGTAGAAGAGTGAATTTTAGTTGAGACTTGAACAAAGCCAAGGAAGCCAGGTGGTAGATATAAGGATGGAGAAAATTCCAGGCAAGGGGGATGAAATAATACTTTTTCTTGTCTTTGTGTACATGATAAAAATAAGTGGGTTAATTCCTTGATTTCCTTTTGTTTTTAAGTTTCAGTTATCACAAGAGTGTCAACATTTATATAATTCAGTTCCTTCAGTAGGATGTCCACTAGTTATTACAAGAACTTCATTAAAAGCAACAACAGTTAAGCTAATATTATGGATAGTCTAAAAACTAAATTATTAAAATGTAGCTCCTAGCAACCAGTGGGATGATGGGAAGTGATGTTTTTAACAGTTGGAAAGAGGGAATGATCATATGAGTCAGGAGCCTTGCTGGTCAGTGAAATCCTGGGCAACTTTTGTTCTCTAGGGAGAGAGAAGTCCTGGGTGCATCTGTAATGAATCAGTTGTAAGTGAAGGGTGCTGCTACCTTCATTTTAATATAATTCTTTGGATCCTTTTCTGGCTCACTGAACCATTTAAGGAATAATTAGCCTAGAAAAAAAATTGAATGTACTTACTTCTTCCATCTCCCCACTATTTCATTTTGTCTGGGGAAGTGGCATCCATTATCCTTAGGAATTACTAGCTTTTAAAAAATCTTATCTATTTACTTTCTGTACTTTTATAATAGGTTTTGTCTCTAGATAAAGATGATTGTTACTATGTTCTGAGTGATTGTTTGCTATGAAGGTGTGGAAAGGGAGGATAAAAGGGAACTTGTGAGACCAATTGCTCTAGAACTAACTGAAAAACTCTCTCTCTGTCTCTCTGTCTCTCTGTCTGTCTCTGTCTCTTTCTCTCCCCCACCACCCTACATTCTGCCCCTCTCCCCCCTTTCACTCTATCACCATCACTACAGAAAAAGAAAGTCAGTCACAGAACCAAGGGCCTGATTGTGATAGTTTTCTTTGTTTTGTGAGTTGCCATGGTGAGCTCATCATCAAGTGGGCAGCCTGCTTTTAACAAGCCTCTCTATACCTACCTAGGCCAGTGTAGTCTGTTGCCAGGGCCATACATTAAACCTTCCCAGAATGGTAGAACCTTTTATAGTGTTCCACTTACACAACCTTTGAGAATCCAAGACTAATTCTACATCATAACAATCAATCAACAATTATTTACTAAGCATACACTATGTTCCAGGCACTATCCTAAGTGCTAGTGATAAAAGCACAAAGGATGAAACAATCCTTATTCATAAGGAGTTTACATTCTAATAGGAAAAGACAACAAGTATATTGTATATTTATCTATATCTATATATATATTATGTGGATAAATATAAAGGCATGGAGATGGGAGATGGAGAATCATGTGTAAGGAACAGAGAAAAGGCCAATGAGTCACCTGCTCATAATTAAACCCATAGGAGCTGAAGATGGGCATCACCAAGAGAGAGTGTGTGTGTAAAGGAAGAAGAAAAGATGGCAAAAAACAGTTCCTTGGGAAACACCCATACTTAGGGGTCATGATGAAGATGATTAGCCAGCAAAAGAAGTGAAAAGTTTCAGGCAGATAGGCAGTCATTGAGCCAAGAGGGCTCAAGTGTTATGAAAACCTAGGGAGGGGAAAGCATCTAGAAGGAGAGGATAGTCAACAGTCTCCAATTCAACAGATAGATCAAGAGGGAGGAAACTGAGAAAAGATCTTCAGATTTGGCAATTGAAACTATTGATAACTTTAGAGAGGGCAGTTTTAATGAGTGATGAGGCCAGTTAGTCAATAAACATGCATTAAGTATCTACTATGTGTCAGGCAATAAATATGCTCAACTCTGATGATACAAAGAAAGGCAAAACAAAAACAAAAACAAAAACATGATAGTATCTGCCATCAAAGAACTCACAATCTAATGGGGAAGAGAACATGAATACAACTACGTACAAACAAACTATATACAGGATAAATTGGAAGTGATTGAAAAAAAAAAGGAAGGCACTGAAATAGAGGGATTGGGAAAGGCTTCCTGTAGAAGGTGGGATTTCAGCTGAGACCTGAAAAAACCTGAGAAATCAGGAGGAAGAAATGAGGAGGGAGAGCATCCTAGGCATGAGGGACAGCTAGTAAGAATGCCAAGAGGTCAGAATGTAAAATAGAAAATGTCAAAAAGTGAAGGAGATTAGGAAGTAGAGAGAGCAAATGCAGATAGCTTTTTTTTTTGGAGGAGTTTGGCTAAGAAACAGCAAAGAGATTTAGAATCGTATCTTGAAGGGATGGTAGAGCTTAGTGAAGGTATTTTTATGGATGGAGGAGACTTCGGTTTGTTTGAAAACAGTAGGAAGTAATATGTATATATATATGTATATATATAATAAAATAATAATAAGTAGTATAAATAAGTAGGAAGATAATGAGGTTTTGACAAAGGCAAATGAATAGAATTAACCAAAAGCACATTTAAATCTGTCAGTTTCTTGAATGGCTCAATCCAGGAAGCTGTAATAAATCTATATATACTACTACATATGACTATATGCTTATTATCTACACTGACATTTTCCCAACTGTAACATCCTACCCATCTTATGGGATTACTGTTGGTGTGTTAGGGGGATATCTGCCCCAAGCATGTGATGACTTCCCCTGGTGGAATGGGCAGATGAGAACAATTTGTTCCAATGGCCATGAAGGTGGCTAAAGCAGGTGCTGTGAAGCACTTAGAGTATGGTCAGGCATTGAAGTCACCAAGGTAATCCATTGCATCCTGGGCCACCACTAGTCATCCTGACTTTTGTCCTGCCACTGGACTTTGATGATTCAAGAAGAGAGAATGAGGCTGACAACTTTGTGCAACTCTGCCTCACTTATACCCAATTCACAAGCAAGTTAAGACATCTCCTATGATGTCATTGGTCTCCAAAAATAAAGGACAAACAGCTGTCATGAAAGTTCTTTGTAAACCTTAAAATGCTGTTTAGATATAAATTGTTCTTATAGGTGAGAAGCAGCATTATGCAGTGGTTAGAGAGGTGACACTGGGAAAGTCTTAGCACCCCAGGAAACCTAAGACAACAAGTTGCAGAACAGTTTCTGATGTGCATTATTGAAGTGAGTTTTTTCATTGGGCATTCTCTACATTGGTTCTAATCTTTTTAGTCTCAGGACCTCTTATCTTTATAATCTTAAAAATTATTGAGAAGTCACCAAAGAACTTTCATTTATATGAATAACAACTCTAATTATTTACCATATTGGAAATTACAACATCTTAATATTCTTATAAAAGTAGTTTTGACCTCATGGACCCTACTTTGGGGTCCCCAGACCATACTTTGAGAACTTCTTCCCTATACTAAGGAAGTCATAGGTCTATAACAATAAAAATTACTATAAAACCAAACAACCAATTTTGTGAAACTCTAAATGCTTATTTAAACATTTGACCAAATTCCTTTAGGAACTTGAACTTGAGTATTCAAAATTTGCATCTGTACAACCATAGACTCAGAGAATCTCAGAACCATAAGGGATCTTAGAAATCATAGACTGTAACCCCAGTTGTACCCAAATATTGCAGACAAGGAGACAAAGGTCCAGAGAACCATGATTCATATCCAAGCCTTTTGTTTTCAAGTATAGTGCTCATTCAACATGGCTTCCAACAAATTAAATGGTTTCTCAAATAGGCTTTTTTGTTGGCTAACAGTATTGTATGAGTATCTGTGTACTGGCTTTTTTCTATCTTCTGTAACATTCACAGAATTATTCACTCTTAGAAATGACATAGATTGTAGAGGCAATCTTATGCAAACTATTTTATTTTGCTGTTAATGAAACTGAGTCCCAGAGAAAATGTGACTTGTCCATTGTCAATCACATAGCTAGAACCAGCAGTACATCTAGAATATAGGCTTCTAGTCCAGTGTTTTTTCCTTTATACTATAACATTTCTAGTCAATTAAAGGGTTATACAAACACACAATTTCATGATAACTGATGGTGACTCAGATGGTCAACCAACCTACTATCTTTTTTTCTAGATTAAAATATAGTAGAAAAAAATTTCTGTTCAAATAATGCAGTAAGCTATTTGTTTTTTTAGTAATTCAAGTCTCAGTTCTTTAAATCTTACTACACTTAGTAAATATGAGTGACTACTTGGAATAAGTATTCATCTGCTTTGAAAAAAATGTGAGGTAACACTATTAAAAATAGGAAAAACAGATCAGGTAACTAAATGTATGACTGGTATAGAATTTTGAATTAAAGGTATAGGAATAAAAAATAAAACACAATTTCAGTTACATGAAATTATAAATGTTTTTGCACAAACCAAAATGATGCTAGGATAAAAAATGAAAAAAATTAACATACCTAAGATAAATAAGATTAAGACCAAGAGCCACCTCTTTGTTTCAGAGTATATGTCCAACAATATACACCAGCATAAACCATATGAAAAATTGTACCAAATCAGTAATAAGACAAATACAAATCAAAATAACTGTGCAAACTGGCAAAAGTTACAAAACACAGAAATAATTAATGTTGGAGGGGCTGTGGGAAAACAGGCACACTAATACTTTGTTAGTGGAGTTGTAAATGGGACCTACCATTCTGGAAAGAAATTTAGTATAATACTGAGGAAGTGATTAAAATATCCACACCCTTTAGCCCAGAGATTCCACTGCTATGCATATATCCAAAACAGAGGTTAAAGAGAGAAAGATCCCATTTACATCAAAATATGCCTAACAACTGGTTTGTGGTAAGAAAGAACTGCAAACAAAATGGGTGTTCATTGATTAGGGACTAGTTAAACAAATTGTGGCATATGAATGCAATAGAATATTACTGAACTCTAAGAAATGATATGAAAACTTTGGAGAAGCATGGGAAAACTTATATGAACTGGTATGTAATGAAATAAATAGAACCAAGACAAATAAGCAAAATGAATGTTATCTATTAATATGATCAGAAAGGCTCCAAAAGAGAAACTGAATGTTGTATGATTATTTTGACCAAGCTTTGACATGCAGAAGAGTTGAGAACATGTATCTCTCTCTCATCATTTCAGAGGTTGAGAGAGGAGACAGATTAAGTGTGAAATATTTAAAATATTGACAAATATGGTTAACACATATTTTAGTTCTGCTCAATTTCCACCCCATTTTAATTTTGTTTATTCTTCATTACAGATAATGTCATTGGTAGGGGAGGAAGGAAGTATATATACAAATAAATGCAGGTGATGTGAACCCATAACATATCAATTAAAAATGATAAAAAACACCAAAATCCTTTGCATCTGCTTCATATAGTATGTGGACTATTCCTAAGGTTTGAATCTCTAGATTAAATCTCTTTATATATGTTTAAAAATAACCTGCACATTTTGTAGCAGAGACAATTCTTGACTATTGAATAAACAAGTCCATCCTTATATCATAGTATGTGTGGTTGTAGAAACTTGACTCACATTGCCTGCTAAAAGAAATGAATGTGGTTATTTCAATAAAGAAGATAACCATTAAAATATGATTTTATAGCTTTTAAATAATGGATTTAAAGGGTATAATTTTCCATAATAAAGTATAGATTATAGAAAGAACACCTAATTTTTAGTTATTGTATTAAGGTTTAAGTATAGGAAGACTGCATTATGTAAAACTTGTCATGCTGGTACCATTTTCTGTAGTATGGGATAGAAGGCACAAAAGTAAATTTTATGACAATTTAAAAATATTATTAAGTATAATCTTATAATAATTTTTCCATTGTTTTTGTAGTTTATTTTTATGGTAAAATAATTTCATTTTCAGTTCATTACTTATATTTTACTCTTAATGGAAAGATATTTAAAGAAGTCACTTAGATTTTAGAAAGTTAGGATATTGTCAAAAGAAGTATAGAATGAAATATCAAATAGGTCTTTCACAATGAGCTATATTGTGTCATGGAGGTTTACTTAATTTAGAATTTTCTTATGGATTTCATTTTAAAATTTAATTACACAGGATCTGATGAAATATTTTAGTTCAACTAGGAATTTACAAGATTTTTAAAAATTAAACATACTGAGATAATGATTTAAAATTAAATTCAATCAACATTTGTTTTGAATAAGCACCATGACTCTATTTAGTAGGCACTGTTCAATGGTGAATACCATGGGTAGTAGTACTGTAAGGAATTTGGAATTTTTATCTATTAGGGAAAGGTTTTGGTGGGAGTAGTCACGTATATTGGATGGGGTAAAGTATTAGTGGAAGTAATTAGAAGAAAGTTGGGAAAGAGAAAATTAAGTTAGTTCTCCTTCCCTTGATTCTATAGAAGGATGGGAATGAGATGTGCTCTTTCAGGAAAGGTGTCATATGTTATATATGCACCCAAAGAGGCAGCAAGGTAGTTCAGTACATAGAGTGCTGAGTGTGGAATCACGAAGACCTGAATTCAAATCCGGATTTAGATACTTATTAGCTGTGTAATCCTGGGCAAATCATTTAACATCTGTTTGCTTTAGTTTCCTCAACTCTATTATGGGAAGAACAATAGCAACTAACTCACAAGGTTGTTGCGAGGATCAAGTGAAATATCACTTAGCACAGTGCCTACCATTTAGTAGATGCTTTAAAAAATTCTTGTCCTTCTTTCTTCCCTTTCTTAACACCAAAGAAGGAAAGTTGTTGGGGAGACAGTGACCATAATAACATCCAGCACCCTAGAATTTAACTGAAATCTTTGTTACCTATTCCATTGCTCTAAAATATGAGCAAACAAAATAAGATGCTTTTCTCCATAATCTATACACTCAGGGGATATATGTGGCAGTTATTGATCAAGGCTTACTTAGTGGTTGGGATGCCATTTTCAGTTGTGTCTGCCTTGTTTGAGTTTTCATGGCAAACAAAATGGAGTGGTTTGCCACTTCCTTCTCCAGCTCAATTTACAAATGAAGAACTGAGGCAAACAGGGTTAAATGACTTGCCCAAGATCACACAAGTAGTAAGTGTCTGAGGCCAGATTTGAATTAAGGAAGATGAGTCTTCCTGACTCTAGGCACCACCTAATAAAACAGAACAGTCTCAGATAATTCTAGTGCCTGGCAAATAGCAGACACATAACAAATGCTTACTTAGTTGAATTGAATTCAGTGCTTGATTTTATTTCTTTAGTCCACTCAACCTCCAGGATAAATTGGGGATAATCAACAGAGGGAAGGCACTAAAATTAAGGGGTATAGGGGAAAGACTTTCTGTCATTTTCATTATGAAGTGCTTTGTTTCTGTTAAAAACGTATTCCATTGTACTTTTACTTCTGAATTTCCATACTATTTCTATTTATAGGAAATGGCATTTGAAATCTATTTGTAAAGTCTGTGCTTTCAATATGCTTTCAAAGGAATTAAATATTTTTGGCCTATCTTTAAATAATGATCCTTGAACATTTTTTGATGATCAAGTTCTTAAAGTGGAGCATTTCTAGTTTGTGATTTTCTTTGTGATGCATGGTTTCATTGTGTCCTATGACAAATATTTCTCATGATTTCTCATTAGAATCACCTATTCCTCAAAACCTCAGTACCTCCAAGTATTACAGTGATAAGAAAAACTATATATAGTGCATCAATGAGTTTTTCTTTTCCTAGACTTGGTAAATATAAGAATTAGAAAACTTCAGCCTTGTCATAGCAAAACAAATAGGTATTTACCAAAGCCCTGTAATATCCTTGGCCCAATTTATAAAATAATTCTTGGAATTTGTGTGTGTGTGTGGTTCTTAAAGCAATAATCCATTCCTTCTCCTTTAAGATCAAGAAAAAAAATCCCCATTCCTTTTCACCATATCTATTAAAATGCACTGAAAGAAAAGAATTTAGAACATAAGCAGGTGTACCAAGAGTTGAACTTTAAGGAGTATATATGGGGTTGAGCCTATAGGAGCCATTCTAGAGAATATGAATTTTAGTCCTTAGGTAACTTTTGTGGTTGAGTATTGGAGGACTTTGTATTTTGGTATGAATCCTAGGTGTTTCCATAGTCCTCACCACCCTGTGATAGTGGCTAACTGATCCTTTATAGAATATGCTTTGAAATCTCTTTTTGTCCTCAGATTTATATCTTGGATTTTGGCACTTCTCAGAAACCCTGGTCCTTGAGTCTGTCTGGCTTTTGGTTTATTTTTGCTTTGATCCTTTGATTCTTCACTGGGCAGGGATAGTCTCTTAGCCTCCAATCACTAACATATATCCCTGTAAGGGATACAATGAAGCATACTGAGGACAGAACCTTGGAGGATGGTGTTGAGATATGTGAGGGACTGTCTGATGTTGGCAGCTACCAGGTTGGGTGCTGTGGCAAGGGTAGGGTAAGATCTGGGTATTTTGGAAGTCGAGGTAGGGGCTGTGGTAGGCAGAGTCGTGTGTACTGGGATGGGCTGGATACGGAGAAGCCCTGAGGCAATGGGCGATGCTTTGTGAGATAAGCTGGGTACAAGGAAGTAGTCGGAGCTTGAGCTCCTGAGGCAAGGGGCGGTGCCACGTGGGAGTGGGACGGCAGAGGACTGAGTTCCCTCTGCTTAGTCCCCTCCCTATATGCAACGTCATCCCCAGATGCCTCTTGTGACCTTCCTGACTTCCTGGGTCCCTTTGTGCAGCACTGACCCAGACCCCTCCTCCCAGTGTCTGAGCCTGACTTCCTAGGTCACGTACTCTTGTCTATGCGTCAATCCCAGATGCCTCCTTCCTGTATCCAATCCTAGCCTCCTACGTCACTCCCTCCCCCTTGGTGTGCTAAACTCAGACAGCCCCTTCCGGTATCTGACTCTACAATCATTGGCTAGTAGCGGGCTGGGGAGGAGGGGCTAGGTAGGTACTTAGGAACAAGCGTGGTCAGATCACGTGCTCTCCCCTGGCTCCTGCCCTGTTGCTCTGGCCTTGCTGCTTGGGCTTGCTATGATGGCTTGCTGTGTTGGCCTCTGAATAAAGCTCTGGTGTTGGCGCCTCCCGATGGCTCGTCTCTGTGTGGTGATCCGGCTGAGGACCTAAGACCCGGGTGTGGGTAAGACTCTGGTAGTGTGCTTCTTATAAGAGAAGTAGGTACTGGCGCACGGCTGGCAGAAGGTCGGCGTGCAGCCAGTATAGAGATAGGGGGTGAAGATGAACCAGGGAAGGAGACTAAAGAAGAGTTAGAAAGGTAAAAGGAGAATCAAGGGATAGCAATGTCATGGAATTCAAGAGAAGACAACGAATCAAGCAGGAGGTTGAGGTCAATAATATAAAATTGTGAGTTTAGATCAAAGAAAGGAGGATAAGATTGGGACTAGCTGTTCTATGTTGGTATTAAAATAGATTTGTCTCCAGAAAGTAAGCATTTGATAAGTTTTATTACCCTTGAACAGGTTCCTTACCAGTTCTTGTGTCCCTTCAGATTTATCTCAAATCAGCAACTACTGCTGGTACTCCACTGGACCCCCCATCTGAATTTCACATTTGGATAGGTAAGAATTAGAAGTGCTGTGCAAGTTGACCAATTCATTGCCTTCTCACTACCATAGAAGGATCCTGAAAAAGTGTTCACTACGTAAATGAATAATTAAAAAAAGTAGACATCTCCTACTATTCACGTGCCCTTTTGCCACCCTGGCAAATGAACCACAATCAAGCTGGGTTTAAAGTATCCTCCGGTGTTTCAGAGGCCACTAAAACAATATGTCCCCTGAATTGTTAAGGTAACCCTTGGATTGAAGGCATTGGATTATGAAGTGGTGTAGAAGCCAGCTTGGTGAACAATAGGAAGAGTATCAGTTAAGCAGCAGGAAGGAAGGGAGTTGTCAAGGAGAAGTTGACACTAATGGAATGTCTAATTAGTAGGAATAATTAATAATTTCTTATAGTACTATTTAAAAAAATCTTACCTCAATTATTTTGCTTATGTTTTATTTTCAAAAGTTTAAAAATTTGGTGACATGCTGAAAAGTGTTTTATGAACTAGAATTTTGGTAAGTACATTCCAAATATCACTAAAGAGAACAAAATTGGGCAAAGCAGCTGGATTGGACCAAATATATATTCAGGAGCTTTGAGCTGGAGGTAAAACAATTGTGAAAACATGTAGACATCTATAGACAAGGTATCTCAAGGAAGGGAAAACATGAAAGCACGGAATAAAATCTTAGACCAAACTTAATACCCAAAATAGGTAACTAATATGATATAATTAACTTACTTATATTCTTACTCTCCCATCTAGACAAAATATGAATCAAGGAGAACCTTGAAGGAGGTATAAACAAGGAGCCATTTATCAAATGGTATTCAGAGCTAGACAACAGCTTTACCATTTCACGCTTGAGTAAAGGATATTACATAAAATTCAAATGTGGGTTGATTATTAGCTAATAATAACTAACATTTATTTATTGCTTTAAGGTTTGCAAAATATTATGTGCACATAATATTTTTCAAACTACATATATAATATATATTTTGCAAATCTTAAATAAATGTTAGCTATTATTAGCTAAATATATTATTTGATTTTCACATCCTTGTAAGATAGGTGCTATATGTATCCTCATATTGCAGATGAGAAAACTGAGGGCAAAAGAGATTATGTAACTTGTCCAGGGTCATAGGGCTAATAAGTAACTGGATTGAGGCAGGATTTGAACTCATCTTCCTAACTCCAAGTACAGCACTATCTACAAAGCTACCTGGCTGCTTATTGTTTCTTAACTGATAAAGTATGTGATTCATTAGAGTAAAATGATGTCCTGAGTGAGCTTTTAAATCAATTTATCTCCCATTCACATTAAAGTTATTCAAGATTTCCTGAAAAATATAACAATAGATATGACTCTATTTGATGATACTTTGATTATAGACATCAGGAGAGGCATTAATAAGGGAAATGTAGACTTGCCAAAGATGTTCATCACAGAGATGGAGAAAATCCAAGTACTTAATGAATATTTTTTGATTGAGTGATTGATCTAGCATAGGATTCCAGCTTAAAAGAGATGTCCAGTGGATCATGAGATACTTCAGATTCTATTTGCAGGCATCATTGTGTTGATTGAATCAAGCCCTAAAACATCATTGAACTTCCTGGAAGAGAACTATGATCACTAAAAAATAACCTGACCATACATGAAAGACAGATCAAGTGGATTAAGAATGTTTATTGCTCAGATAACAATAGGAATTAGTATGGATAATACAGATGAATTGAGCCCTGAATTGACCAGGAAGAGGTCAATTTGGGGGAAGTTACAAGAGTGAATTTGGGGGAAATTACAAAGTTCCTTTAATGACCACACCCTTCTCATAATGGTAAAGACCTATCTTTCAAATATCAATATACTACTGATATTTATATGTGGCAGAGAGACAAAAGGCAATATGGAGAGGGATAGAAAAGGGATAGATAGATTGCTGCACTGCTACCCTTGTGTTTTCAGGATAAAGGGAGGAAGAGCAATTGGATGGGCCTCCTGTGGTGAACTAATGGAAGCATATAGACAAGAACTGTAAAGGATAGCCCACCAAGGATAGGTTATAATCTGTATTTTTAGAGATTGAACTGAAGATCTCAGAAGAAAGAAAACTTAGTTAAAGACCTAGAGAATAAGCAACTAAATGAATGGGAATATATTAAAACAGAAGAGAATATGTCTACCAAGATATTCAATGACTCCAAATTTCTCAAATTAAATTAAATTAATTTGATCGAATTAAATTGACTGAATTAAAAAGGGAAATGAACGAAAACTTGATGAAAAAGACAACACTGGATTCCCAAGAGCATGCTGCAGTAGCAGAATGTTCCCAAATGGTTCAAAAAAGAAACCTGAATCTTAATAGAAATTAAAAGGTTAATAAAATGGCAGAATTTGTGGCCTGCCCAGCAGAAATAATTAGCAGAAAGGGATATTAAAGGCCATCTAATCCAACACTCTCATTTTACCGATGAGGAAATGGAATCTCAGAGCCCAGGGTAAAACAGATACTAAGTGTCAGAGATGGGATTTGAATATAAGTTCTCTGATGCCAAATCCAGTGCTCTTTACATTGTACCACATCAGAGTGGAATATTCACTTTTACCTTATTTCAGGCTTGTAAGGGCTGGATTTTGGCTACCCAGGAACTGATTTCCCATTTGTAACACTTCCATTGGAATTAACTGTTCCTCTTCATAATTTTTTTTTTGATGCAACAATGTTAGGTGGTGTAAGCCTGTAATTTATTATAACTTTCAATAAAAAAATGATTCTAATTTTGTTAAGAGAATCTTTTTATACCTTTCTAATTGATTCACTATCTCACTGGCCATAATGGCTTTTCCAAACCTTTTCATCCCTCTTCAAACCTCCACTCCCAACATCCTCTTAGCTAATAGCTTTGCCTCATATTTTACTGAAAAAATTGAGACCATTTGCTACAAGTTCTCTTATCCTCTCCTCCTCACCTCATATCACTATTATGGCTTTTGTCACCGTTTTTTCCTTTACTTCTGTCTCATGTGAAGAGTTGGTTTTTTTCCTTGCCAAGGTAAACTCATATCCATGTACAAGTAATTCCTTTTGACAATGTCTTTCTGGGAGACTTCCCTATCATCCCTACTCTCACTAATCATCAATCTCTCCTTGTCTACTAGCTGTTTGTCTGGTGTCTACAAATAATCCCATGTTTTCCCAATCCTTAAAAATCTCTCACTTGGACCACCCATCCATTTGTGTGAGCTATCATCCTATATTTCTCCTCCCTTTATGGCTGAACTCCTTGAAAAGACTGTCTATGATGAATACATCAACATCTTTTCCTTTCAGTCTTCTGAAATCTGCAGTTTCATCATTAAACCAATATTGGTTTCTTCAAAGTTGCCATCTTTAAATTGCAAAATTTAATTCCCTTTTCTCAATTCTTATCCTTCTTATCTCTTCTCTCTAGGTTTTCATGACTCTGTTCTCTTTTGTTTCTCCCCTTACCTGTCTGACCACTTCTTTTCAGTCTCTGTTGCTTGATCTTCATTCAAGTCATATCCACTCACCATAGGTGCCTCCAAAAGCCCTCTTCTCAATTCTTTCTGTACTATTTCACTTGGTTATCTCATCAGCTTACATGGATTCACTTAGCAACTCTATATAGATGACTCAGATCTTCTTACCCATCCCTAACCTCTCTTAGCCTCTAATCTTGCATCTCCAATTGCTACTGGTCATCTCTAATGGAACATCCTGTAGGCATCTTAAAGTCAACACATCCAAAATTCAATTTCTTATCTTTTCCTCCAAACTCTCCCCTCTTCCTAACATCTCTATTAATGTCAAAGGCATTATCATCTTGCCAGTCACCCAGGCTCACAACTCAGGTGTTATCCTTGACTTCCAACTACTTACACCTCATCCAAACTGTTTTCAAGTTCTATTGATTCTTCCTTTCCAACATCTCCTCTAAAACTGTAATCACTGTCATATACGGCCTCAACCCCCCACACATGGAATATATAGCCTTCTGTTTGGCCTGCCTACTTTAAGTGTCTCCTGGCTCCAGTCCATCCTTCATTCACCTATGAAAATGATATTTCTGAAGCACAAGTCTGATCAAGCATTTCCGCATTCAATACACTTCAGTGGCTCCCTATTGTTTCTGGAATCAAAACTAAAACCATTTGTTTGGTTTTTAAAGCCTATTGTAACTCAGTCTCTTCTAACCTTTTTAGTCTCTTTGCACTTTATTCCCTTTTGTGTACTCTTTCATCCAGTGAACTTACCTCCTTGTTATTCCTCACACAAGACAATTCATCTTTTGACTGGGCATTTTCACTGGCCATCCCTGATGCCTGAAATATTCTCCTTCCTCATCTCTGACTTTTTAACTTCTCTTAATTTTCACCTAAAGTCCTACCTTCTGCAAGAAGCCTTTCCCTGTCTTCAATGTTAATGTCTTCCCTCTGAGATTACCTCCAATTTATACTAAATAAATCTTGTTTGTACATAGTTGGTTGCATGTTTCTTCCCCATTGGATTGTGAACTCCTTGAGGGCAGGAACTGTTTTTGCCTTTCTTTGTAACCTGAGGGCTTGGCCCAGTGCCTAGAACATCATATGCACTTAAAAGTTGCTTACTGACTTGTTGACTTGACAATTAATTATGAATTGATTTTAAGATCCAAACTGTCATTAGTACTATCTAGAGCAGCTAGGTGGTTCACTGAATCAAGTTCTGTACCTGGAATCAGAAAGACCTGAGTTCAAATTCAGGCTCAGACAGTTCCTCACTGTGTGACATTGGGCAAGTAAGTTAACTATGCCTACCTCAGTTTTTTCAACTGTAAAATGGGGATAATAGTAGCACCTCACTCTCAGGGTTATTGTGAGGATTAAATGAAATAATAGTTATAAAGCACTTTACATATACATATAATATTACTCATATCTATAACATTACATATGCTATAATTATATACAAATAACATATAATAATTATATACATATTTTATATGATGTTACATATAATATAGCACAGTGACTTTCACATAGTAGATGCTTAATTTTTTTGGGAGGGGGACTAGGCAATGGGGTTAAGTGACTTGCTCAGGGTCACATAGCTAGTAAGTGTCAAATGTCTGAGGCCAAATTTGAACTCAGGTCCTCCTGACTCCAGGGCCCATGCTCTATCCACTGCACCACCTAGCTGCCCCCAGTAGATACTTAATGAATGCTTATTTCTTTCCTTCATAAATTCTATTCTCTGCTTGCAATGCCCAAAAAACACCACCACTGTCACTCATTTCATAAAGCTACTTCATAATTTATTGGTCAAAGTTAGGCATCTCTTTCAATTTGATCATTGCCCACTTTTAATTTTTCTGTGTATTTTGACAGTGACTTTTGTTACGGCTGATTTAATTTTTAACCAAACTTGTCAGAGTAATAAAAGGTATCAAAATGCATATTCAGTTTGATTTATGGGCTTGTTTTATGGTGTTTTTTGTTGGGGGGGGTTTATGTCTGGACCTGTGATTTCATTGATATGGTATGATCCCAACATGGAAATTCCTTCCACCAATAAAGATAAGCATTTTTTTTCCTGTAAATTATTGTCAGATAGTTTGCTGGAGACACTGAAAGGCTGATTTACTTGCCCACTCTGTTACAGGTAGATTGTGTCAAAGGCAGGATGACCTTAAACCCACATTGTCCTGCCTCTGAGTCTGGTTTTTTATCTATCTCTATTCCATGAGGCTTCTTCATTGGTTATGGTGAAATTTTTGATTACTTTCATAAGTGCAACCTGCTGGGGGTAACAGTGATGATTCTACATAAGTATTGGTCCTTGGTAACATTTTAAGTTTATAATATCAACTAGCCTCTGGCCGGTTTCTTCATTATATAGCCAGTGATTCCCTCTTTTTTTCTCTAGGATGCTGCTTTTCTTTCTGAGCCCCTCTTCTGCTCAAGGACCATGTGCTTCAACATCTCATACTTCAAATCCTAAATCCCATTAAAGTTTCCTACATCTTATATCTAGGATAAGAAGGGAAGAAAACTACAATTCTCTAAGATTCTCAGCCGCCATTCAAAACATTTGCTCTAGTGAGGTTTCCAGCCTTGGCCTAACTATTGGGTCTTCCATCTGTATAAAAGGCATCTGCTACTACCTACCATGGCAATATACATATATTTATACTGGTTTAATGTAAATATTGCCTTTTCATGTTACTACTAACTAGTAGAGAAAAGCAGGCATCAAGGGAGGTTGGGTGGAGGGAAGAGAATAAGCATTTATATATATAGTACCTACTATATGCCAAGCATGCTTCTAAGTATCTGAAGTATGATCAACTTGAAACTCAACAAAGAACCTACAGCTTGATTTGCATTTAACAGTATCTTTTCCTTTAGGCACTACTCCACGGCCAAAGGGATTAATTAGGCAAAATAAGCATTGTGGACCAAGGAAGGGTTCCAGGTTGAAAACTGTGCTGAGGTAATTATTTGTCTTAGTGAATGGAGAGAATTTCAGGAGAAAACAATAACTGGCTTGATGCACCATTAATGAAAAGCAGATAGAAGAGGAGTTATCTGGCAAACAAGTAAAATGGAGCAGTCGTATTGATGTAGTATTAGGCTCTGGTTCCTGTCTTGTGCTTTACTAATCAGACAACGTTGGAAGCACAAACTCCCTCTGAGCCTCAGATTCCTCATTTGTATAATGTCTACCAAAGAGTTATGAAGATTAAATTATATCACATTTGCAAAAGCCTTTTGAGACATAAAACAAATATAATAGGTTAGCAATTACTGAGCATAATCGGTTTTAGTTGTTAAAATAATAAAACGTAAGTTGTAAAATAACCAATAGTTTACAAGAGACAAGAAAACAATCAATTTGACTGCATTATGGATAATCAAATTAATTCTGGTTCTATATCTAGCAGTTCATTACCAACTCTTACTTTTTCCCCCCTTGCAACTTATGTATAAAGAACTAAGAAACTTCTTTGGATTTAGGATAAGAGAAGTTCTTTTAGCTGAAGTGAAAGAGATGAAGGGATGAGAATCTGAAATATTAAGTCAATGTCAATAGAGGCAGACAATAACCATGTACGCACTTAATCTGTCTCAGTTTCCTCTTCTGTAAAATGGGAATAATAACAATACCTAACTCTTGGGATTGTTGAGGATAAAATGAGATATTACTTTTAAAGTACTCTACAAACCTTATAGCACTATATAAGAGCTTGCTATGTTTATTATATCAAGTCCTATTGGGACAACCCATAATCATAAACCAATATTTCTCCCCCAAATTCATACAATTGCCTTGAAAACTTTTAAGTATGGTATTTTTCAATCCTAGAAGTAATTTTATCAATTCAATAGTTCAATATTGAATTTTATTTCAATTTTGCTGAAGGCAAAATTTTAAAAGAAAGTAAAATGTCTTTTATACAACTCAACCTCTATTGTTTTTCATCTTCTTGCTACTGTGCTTCCTTAAATGCTTCTCACTAGACACCTAGTACTAACCTTTTATAAACAATTACTCTCAGCAAAGAGTCACATAAACATTTTTATACCATTATGCAAGTGGCTGATAAGGCTTAATGTTACTTCTCTCTTAGGTGTTTTCATTTTAAATTGGGTACCATTTATATAGTGCTTTTAGGTTTGTAAAATCACTCTAGAACTTTAATACAATGATAATCTAACTGGGAGCTCAAAAGAATGAAGACAAAATTCATTATTGAACCTCTTGAGAGGTGAAGAATGAGACACATTTTTAGACATGGCGAATGTGGGAATTTTTTTTGCTAGATTATGTAGTTATGTATTGAGGGCTTTATCAGAGGGTCTTGTTCATTCATGCATTCATCCATTTATTCTATCTATCTATCTGTTCATCTGTCTGTCTATCTATCTATCTATCTATCTATCTATCTATCTATCTATCTATCTATCTATCTTTTTGCTCAAGAGAGGTACTGGGAGAGACAGAATAGCAAAAATAGAAAAAACACAACAAAAAGGGATATTTATTCTATGCTTTGTCACAATTTTTCATTAAAATTTATGAAATATGATACGGTGCTCTCAATTAAAACTCATCCACTGCATCATAGTGCTAAAAAGGAATGACAAAATACATTGCAACATCTTGCTAATTAAAAAAACAAGTGTTCACTTTTTTAAGGATGCACTTCCTTAATGGGGTGGGACTGCTGTTGATAGTATTGTTATTGGTAATAAATGTGGAATATTTGTTGAGAAAAATAATGTAAGTGCATGAGGATTTGAAGTGGAAACCATTTGTATTTTTAAATTTTTGCATTGCTAAGATAAATATTCTGTGTAATAAAATAAATGAAAAAGGATTTGTAAAACCCTTTGTATATGTTAACCTCAAAACAACCTGAGAAGTAGGTGCTATTATTACTTAAATTTTACAGATGAGGAAACTAAGGTAAACTGAGTTAAGTGGCATTCCCAGGAGCACATAGCTGGTAAGTGTCTGAGGTTGGATTTGAACTCAGGTCTTCCAGACTCCAGGTTCTGCTTTCTGTGTATTACGCCACTTGGCTAACTAATTTGGTTAGGCCAAATCAATGAATTTCCAACTCTTTTGGGGGGCATGGAACATTTTCTAATGACCCTTGAAATCATACCAGTTATGTGGTTACCTGCACTTAAGACCAAGCTCTCAAGGAACAGAGATGAACATAAGAAGTGTTTCCCTCCCACTTTTGAACCAAATGCTAGTTGCTCAGCATTTTGAAACTGCCTGTTTTTTACATGACAATTTTTTAAAGAGTTGGCTGATTCAGTTAAACTGTGTTATGTTATTAAAGAATATCAAGATATAATTTGAGGTCCATTTGTGTTTTTCATCTTAAAACCAAATAGTAATTAATGCCAATTTTTAAATGGACATGTCTTTCAGCAAATTGCAGTAAAATTTCTTGTGGGAAAAGAATAGAGAGATGTTCTCTTGAATGATGCTGTTTGTCCTTCATTCTTGAAGAGGACCATGACATTGGGGAGGTGGTGCTGTGACATGCAAATGAATTGATTTAAGTGACAGAGGTCTGTGCAAAGTCACAAGCCTCACTTTCTCCTCCAGAGTCACCTGGGACCAGTGGCCAGATATAGATCAGGACAACTGGAGATGGCCCAGGTGGTAGTGGGGGATCTTGGCCTTTTAGCCATAGTAAGAACAACTAATACTCCTCAAATATAGAAAAATCCTAATTGAAATATAAATCTAGACCAACAAATTCAGAAAACAATTTTAAAACAGGAATGTCCTGATCTATTATATGAGAGACAGAGTCTCATTTAACTCAAATGAAAAACAATGTTTGTGTCATTAAGGCAACACAATGTCCTGCAGTACATTATATAGAAAAAAGAAAATACTATTATAACTAACACAATTCCTTAAATTTATATCCAAACAAATAAAAGTTTGCACTGTTTTCTAATATCATAAATGTTTCTTTTATGAAATTTCTGCCTACAGATACAAATCTACTCCTATAAATCATTCTATTAGTCTTTTAGAAAGTAATCAGGGCAGTGCATGGAGATTTTTAACTGTATCTACAATGTTCATCTATTTAGTCTATTCAATACATCAACAAATAGCAATTACATCTATGTAAGGACTATGCTCTATACAACATGTAAGGAAAAATATATGATACCTATTCTCAAAGGATTTACAGTCTCTTTTGTGATACAAGATAAACACAAAAATAAGCAATTAGATAACAATGTCAGTATATTAACCACTTGATGCAAATTTTTTAGCATAATACATTTAGACATATACTATAAATATTTTATTATTTTTATTTTGCAGCAATAAGTCATTTTTATTCATTTGATCCTTCCCCAATCAAATTAAAAAAAAAAAACCAAATCCCTCAATATGTATTTACATAATCTAGCAAAATAAATTCCCAGTTTAGCCATGTCTGAAATAGTTTGTCTTTTTCTGTATTTTAAGTTCATCACCTCTCTGTCAGGCAGTGAGTGGTGTGTTTTATCTTCAGTTGTTTGTACTTATGATTTATCATTGTGTTGATTAGAGTTCTACGGTCTTTTCAAGGTTTTTTCTTTTTTTCTTTTTTCTGTGTTGCTGTTATCATTTTAAAAATTGTTCTCCTAGTTCCATTCACTTCATTCTGCATTACTTCATTAAGGTCTTCCCAGTTTTCGCAGAAATTGAACATTTAATTATTTTTTTACAGCACAATAATATTCCGCTGTATTCATATACTATAATTTGTTTATCCATTCCCCAATATGTTATACTTTTGTTGTACAATGTTATGTGCTACAGTTTGCAGTATATAGTATGTTATATAAGGATTTGGAGAAAGATAGCATACATGCTTACAGTTATAAGGAAAAGTTCCAAGAAGTGGGATTTAAGCTGTGCTTAGGATGTAAGTTATTCAGAAATAAGAAGATTGAATTATATATTCATTTCAACTACAAGTAAGTTTTTTGTTGACATGGATTATGAGGAAAATGTTATAAATTAGGCTCAATATAAAATTAACATATTTTAATCTTTATGCTCAACATAAAATCAACAAAATTTAATTTTGACATGAATAACTGTTACAGTCTTTATTAATCATAATACTAGCATATGAAAAATAGGCAATTACTAATAAATTCATTGAATGGGAAAGTAAAAAAATAGTTAAGGCACAATGCTTTGAATATAAATATTCAAGTGAACATTTTAATTGAAAACTTAGACAATGGAGGCATTAGATTTAGATTTGCAGCGTCATTTCACAATAACAGGAAGGACACTATTCCTTCCCCACCCAGCCTGCACAAAATGTCACTTTTCATACCTTTCAGCATATTTTAAAATTAAAACTTAAACTGCATGGTCAAGAACCTTTAGACGTATGAGACGCATCTAATATAAACAACTTCAAAAATAACTTAAAACTTAATGTATCCTTTAAAAGTATCACAGATTAATTTTTATAGTGATACAGCTATTTAAAATATATAGTATTGCAGTAGAGGAATACTCCAAAGGACAATCCAAAATAAATGTTTATTCTCACATTACTTGTAAAATTTAGAAAAAAACCTTTTCATTTTGGGACTTAATATTTGCTTATATTTGAAAAGGTATTTGTTACAAGGTGAGAACTTTGGCAACCACTGATTTTTATACTAAAAATAAAACAAAACAGATAATGAATATTTTCATCTCTGCTTTGCTCCTCCCCTGCATTTTAGAAGAATGAAACCAACATCCCCAATATAAACCTGAAAGCAAAAGCCACAGTTGTGTTTCATTGAGTGGTGAGAATAGAAAGCAAAGGATTTTCTTGCTAATTCCCTAATCCCTGTTGCTATTCAGTTGTACATTTTCCCTATGCTGTGTTCCTGTAGACACATACACAAATGTATCAAGTAATGTGGATAAAAAGGAGATAGTAATAATAATTAATTATCCAAAGAGAGCTGAACTCTACATATTTTGAATGCTTAAGTAAAGTTTCATATCTTTGAGAGCAAATGGGTTCCAGTTTAGTCCATCCATTTAGAAATTCTTTCCCTTCTTTATATTAAAAGTGCCAAGAAAGTAACTAGACTCAGTAAATTCCTGTAGACAGTATTCATCTAAAGAAAGTAAAATGAAATTCAGCTGATTGTTTGAACTTAATAATACATTATTTCATATTGTTGTTGTTCAGTTGTGTCTGACTATTTGTGACCCCATTTGAGGTTTTCTTGGCAAAGATACTGAAGGGGTTTGACATTTCCTTTTCTAGTTCATTTTACTGATGATGAAGCTGAGGCTAACAGGGTTAAGTGACTTGCTCAGAATCACGCAGTTAGTGAGTGTCTGAGGCCAGATTTGAACTTGAGAAGATGAGTTTCCTGACTCCAAGTCAGGCACTCTATCCACTGTGCCACCTAGCTGCCCAATATCATATTAGTGAAAAACAACATTAAAAAGTTTTGCTTTCTATTTTAGTGGATTTGTGATCTCAGGGATATAGATACTTTCCCCAGTGGAGGGGTTCTACTCCATATGCTTGAGCTCTTTTTCTAGATCTCTTGACATAAAAACCAATGTCACAAATGGGCTGTCCATCAGTTATCCTGTTCCAAAACCGGCCTATCTCCTTTTCTGTTCATATATTTTTTGATGCTTCCCTTTGTATTTGTTGACTCTTCAGAATAACAATAACTAAATAATAATAAAATCAACAATAATTATAACTCTATAATAAAAACAATAATATAAAACAACACAATAAGTAAGGTTTGCAAAGTGCTTTACAAATATTATCTTATTTTTATCCCCACAACAATTTAGGTGATACTATTATCCCTATTTCATAAATCAAGGCAGATAGAGGTTGATTGATTTGTCTAGGGTCACAGAACTAGAATTTAAACCCAAATCTTCTTGGATTCAGGTCTAAACCTCTATCCACTATCACACATAGCTGTACTATGTATGAGTTAATTCATGCTTTCATTTGTTGTTCCCCCAGCTGGTAGTAAACCATTTGAAGACAAGGCAAGGGCACACACACACACACACACACACACACACACACACACATACATATGTACATATATGAATATATATATCAAATTGAATTTGCAAATGAAAAAATCAGGAGCAAAAAAGGAAATATCATATTTTAGTAGGCTTCTTATAAGACAGACATTTAAGATCAGTCATTATAGAGCAATACAACATGATGCACCACATCCTTGCTAACTCTTTTGCCTTCTAGATCTTAGAGTTGTCTTTGATTCCTCCAGCTCCATTTCCTTCCATATTTAACCAGGCAGCAATTCTTATCAATTTTTCTTTCAGACACAGCTAGACTGAGCATTCCTCTGACTGCTTCTTGTACATTTTAACCTCTATGCCTTTGGTCATACTGTTACCATTATCTAAAACTCCAACTTTCCCTCTATTCTGTTTTAAAAATTCAACCCTTTCTTTAAGGTAAAGCTTAATGTGTGTGTGTGTGTGTGTGTGTGTGTGTGACACAGATACAGGAATCTTCCTTCCCCCTCCTCTAAATTAACTAAGTTGTTAGTTGGCTATGGATGTGATTGACTTAGGAACTGCTAAAAACAGCTCTATTCTGGAGATAGCTAATATAGATAACTAATAATCTGGGAAAATCTGTTACTGAGAGGATAAGCAACTTTTCCATGGTACAGCGGCTGGTATGTGCCAGAAGCAGGACTAGAACCCTGGTTTTCCTGATTACAATTCTATCTATTCATGACTCCATGCCATCCCTAATGCTTTAGGTTCTGAATATAAATGCTTGCTGAAGTGAATTAAATTGGTAAAAATGTGATTCTTTGCTAAAATTTGTTCTTTTAAATATTTTTTCCTTCTTTGCCAAAACTAATAGGAAAGGAAATTAAATGAAAGGGAAATTAGTTTGAGATGTAATGTACTACCTTTTATGATTAGATGGAATTAGAATTGCAGCTCTGTTTGGAATCAGAAAAGTTATATATCACAGAACCTCTGAAGCTATCTCGTCCATCCCTTGCCAGATGAAGAATTGTTTCTATACTATTCCTGACAAGTCTCCTTGTGAATACAACTCTCTACCTTCAGAGGTAACTCATTCTAGTTTTTGATAGCTCTAATTATGAGGGTCAGCTAGGTGGCTCAGTGGATAGAGCATCAGGCTTGGAGTCAGGAAGACCTGAGTTCAAATCTGGCCTCAGACACTTACTAGCTGTGTGACCTTGAGCAAGTCACTTAACTCTGTTTGCCTGAATTTCCTCATCTACAATGAGCTGGAGAAGAAATGACAAACCACTCTCAAGAAAATCCCAAATGGAGTCATGAAGAGTTGAACATGATGGAAATAGGTGAACAAAAAATATAATAAGGAAAGTTTATTAATTATTGGGAAGGTTTTCCTTATATAGAGTTGAAAAACTGCCTCCCTGTCCCCCATTGGGACCTATCTGTCACTCTAGATCTGACCTCCAAAAACAAACAAAAGAAGCCTAATATTTCTTCCATATAACTTGAAGATGGCTATTTTCTCCCATAGATTCTTGATTTATCTAGGCTAAACATACTTAATTCTTTGTTAACAGATTTCCTACGGCTTAATAGGAGCAGCATTTGTTTTACTTAAAATAAGTTGCTTTCCTTTTCCAAGGCAACTGTCTTCAGGACTTGGTTGTGCTGGGAGACTAGGTCCTGAGTCATTAGCATGGCTCCCTTGTCACCTGAGGCATCAAAAGTGCAGCTTATTGTGAAGTGGTGCTTCTGAGGTTTGGCAGAATTCCTGCTGCTGGGCAGGATGTCTTTCTGACCCTAGTGTGGCTGCTATGGTGAATGTGGAGGCGGACTGGAGCAATATCCTTGTGAATCAGTTATTGTATCCTTTCATTGTCCTTTATTTTTATTCACATTTTATATGAACCATATATGTTTCATTGTATTCTAGTCCTGAGTCTGGATTGTTTGGACTGGCTTAGAACATATGGTATGATCTTGAGGCCCTATTGTCATCAACTCCTCTCTGTTTACCCCTCAGAATCCAGTGCTGTGATGTTCAAATGAGATAACAGATGTAAAGCACTTTTCAGTTCTTAAAGCATATAAATGTCAGTTATTATTATAGTTAACCCTTCCACATTATGACTTTCTCCATTGTGGTTTCGATATATCGCAGGTCAGCATAAGAAAGTAAGTGGGAATTTTTGGGGAGTTTTGCAGAAGCCACAGACAAGTGTGATGAGGCTGTCAGGTACAGTGGAAAGAGCCCTAGTTCTTGAGTTGGAGGACTTTGGTTTAAATCCTATTTCTTGTACTCAAATGTAAATTAAATCATACTGTAGGAAACACAAAGTGTACTGTGATGGAAATTGTTTCCTATTTAAGGAGTCCTATAGAGTGCCAGCAAAATACTCAAGGTTATTAAGCTGGAACAGAATACAAAATACCTACCTAGGCCTCATGCTATTCTGGAAATATTGTATTTGGGAATGCTGATATCTTAGTATTGCTTTATGATTTGTCTACAAAGTATATATTAAAGATTACCAGCTCTCTGGTTAATATAATAATACTCACATTGTATAATTTAGGTCTTTTCTCACTTAATCAGATTGACCACATACAGTATTTGCCACATTTTTCCTTGACTTTGAGCTTTATAGAAACAGGCTTAGAAACAAAACAGTGGTTTCTTTATCTAATTTACTAATGCTTTTGATGTAATCTTCAAGGTGAAAAACAATTTCAATTTTTCTCTGTAGGGTAAGAATACTCAATACTCCATCATCATTGTAGGTAGAAAGACAACTAAGAGATAACAAATTGTCAGCAGTGCCAATTAATATAAATGCTATAATTTCTGAAACATTGTGTCCTCTTTTTTTTTTTTTTTAGTGAGGCAATTGGGTTTAAGTGACCTGCCCAAGGTCACACAGCTAGTACGTGTCAAGTGTTGGGTCTGAGGCCAGATTTGAACTCAGGTCCTTCTGACTTCAGAGCGGGTATTCTATCCACTGTGCCACCTAGCTGCCCCAGCATTGTGTCCTCTTAAAGCAAATCCTTGGAGCCAAGTTTTTTTTCCTTACACTTTAGAATGATATAACTTCTGCTGCAGTCATATTTTTCAATAATATGCAAACCCAAGTCGAATCTAGAGAAGTAAAAGTGATTAGTTAATAACAATCTTTTAAAGAACTTCCTAATTGTTAACCTGATCAAAATGCATTGTCTTCCCTAGCAAAAAGAAATACATGAAAGGATGAGATTCAACAAAAGTCACAACTTTTGAGCTACAATATATCCTAGCAATAAAATTATCTTCCTAAAAATGTGTCAGCAGCTGTACTTATCTCATTTGATGAACTGACATAGATAATTAAATTGTAGGATGAGTAGTAGAGAACAAGAGCTAATAGCAGCTTAACAAGTGCAAGGAAAAACTGAGAAAAAGGAGCTAAAGAAACTGATATTTCAGACATTTCACAAAATAGAAGAATAAGTCAATATCCTAGAACAATAAAATCTTACAGTTGGAAGGGAATGAATAATCTAGTTCAGTGGTATCAAAATCAAATAGAAACAGGGGCCACTAAATCATACGTAAGTATCCCTGTGGGCCATATATTGACTTAGAAAACCACATATTAACATTGTATGTATATATATATTATTGTATTTTTATTTATTTTGTTCGATATTTCCTATTAAATTTTTTGATTCAGGCTGCAATCAGGCATAGGCCATGTGTTTGATAGTTCTGGTCTAGTCCAATCCCTATTGGAAGAATGAATTGCTAACAAGTTGTCATCCATGCAGTTATGTCAGCAGAGGTATTTGCCTCTGGTCACGTACCTGCAAGGATGGGGATCTGCTTATTCCTGAGGTAGCCTTTCCTGTTTTGAATAATGTTAGCTTACATTCTAACAGAGAAGGCAACTTTATATACATATGTCAATATAGAGACAGGTAGGTAGTGAATTGGATAGAATATTGGACACAGAGTCAGGAAGTCCTGTTTGAATCCTGCTTCATATCTTTACCAGCTCTGTGGCCCTGGACAAGTCATTTAACCTCAGTCTACCTCAGTTTCCTTATCTGTAAAATGGGGACAATAATAAGCACCTAATTCCCAGGGTTGTTGTGAGGTGAAAATGAGATATTTCCCAAGCACTTTGCAAACCTTAAGGCTCTATGTAAATGCTAGCTATTAGCTATTATTATGTTAAAGTATATTCAAAATATACATATGGATACAAGACAGGGTATGGGATGGGAACAGGTTAGGGAGAGGCAAGAGTAGATGAAAGGAATTTTTCCAGATAATAACATGAAGTTGGATAGGCGGCTCATTGAATTGTTCCTTCCTTGTGTTTTTTGAGTATATAGACAGGCATATTTGGACAGTTACTACCTTGAGTAGAATTAAATAAGAAGGATATCAAATTGAATTGGACTTGGGAAACTATACAACACCTTCAATGATTTTAAGCTCCTCCCTGCTCCCCTAAATCCAAACAACTTTATAACATAAATATTCTCTTGGTGATACTGTCTGACTGAAAACCATGCAATATCATAGTCTCATAAGATTAAAAAACGTCTGATGGCCCCAAAAACCGTGGAAAAGCTTATAGTGGTCATTAGTAGGCTGTAATATGTTATCAATTATTATTTTATTGTAAAAATAGAAAAAAGACCTCATACAGAAACTGACACTTGCCTGAGCTTTGATTGAAACTAAGAATAGGATAAAGGTGAGGAAAGAATAGAATTTCAAAAAAGAAATGACAGCCTGTCCAAAGGCCCAGGGACAGGACAGAGGAAGAATCTAGTTTGGCTGGCCCATGGAAAGCATGAAAGGAAGTAATATATAACGAGTCTGGAAAAGTATAACCCACAGTAAGCTTTCTTCACAATAACCCAGTTGAGTTAAGGAATATATGTTTTAAGGTACCCATTTTTATGAAAGAGGAAATGAAGCCGAGAGCAGTAAAGTGATTAATTCAAGAACCAATAGTGAGTGCTGGGGTGGAGATTCAAAACTAGGTCTTTCTACTGTAAGCCCCCTGCTCCCTCCATTATAATATACTGCTTAAGTTCACATGGATATTATTTCAATATGTTCTTACTTGCTTCAATACTTCAGTGATCTGGGATCTCCACTTTGACCTGTGCAGATCATAGCTTATCCATGCCTTTTCAACATATGTTATTATTGTCTTAGACGATCTCTTCTTGGTGCTGGAGCCGTTCCATGAGTTCTTTTAATATTTTGTGGACACCAGGGAAGCAAATGGGCTGTGCATGCATTATTCTCTATTCTGATTACATGGTTAGTTAAAGATTTTATAGTTGTATATGACTTTACTTACGTCTTTTCCTACTTTTAGGACACAAATTATAATTGGTAATATGTTGCGCTGTACTTATGACTACCATAACACTTTCTATGACCTTCAGGGCCATCTGAAAATTTTAATCTTCTGAGATTGTGATGTTAGTAATAGCTACATCTAACATTTAAATAGCACTTTGAGGTGCACAAAGTGCTTTACAAATATCACATTTATCCTCACAATAACCCTGTGAGTTAAGTGATATATATTCCCATTTCACAGATGAAGAAACTGACACAGACAGAGATTCAGTGACTTGCCCAAGGTCACACAGCTTGAAAGTGTCTGAGGCAGTATGTGAACTCAGATCTTCCTGATTCTAGGCACAGCACAGTATCCATTATGCCTTATAGATGCCACAGTCACACAGTATCATAAGGACAATATTTGTGTTAAAATGATGTTGTTAGTATTGTTATTCTTTTTTTTGGGGGGGTAGGCAACAAATAGCTTAAGATCACTGAAAACACTGTGGAGTTTCTGGAATCCAATTTAGCTTGATAACCTTCTTTTTCAATATAATACAACCTTGCATCTGTCCAAGCATACCCGTATATATAGTCAGACACCTACAGACAGTTCTCACTTTATGTAAAGCAATATTTTTATATAAAGTGATTTTTGCACCATGCCAGTTTGCCAAAGGACTTGAAGAAGGGAGGGAAGAATGCTGGAAAGGGGTGTTCGCCATGGAGGGAGAAGGCTGGCACATGGTTCAAGGATATGTGGGGACTGGGGACAGAAAAGCTAGAGCAGGAGGAGGAACACAGGACAACCATGTAGGGAGACAATGCCTCTACCCTTGCCAAACACGGACACAGACAGGAGAGGAAAAGCAACATAAAACAAGAACTGTCTGTACATGAAAGGGCCTACTCAATGATCTGTCTTTCCAACTTTGTGCCATTCTTTGGATGTTATGCTTTCTTTATTTTTTTTTAAGTGTAGTTAGCTAAAATGATCTTTTTTAGAGTCACTATGGAGCTCACTGAGGAGATAATAATAATTGTAAAATATTGTTTTAGGGCTAGATACAATAAGCACAACACTGAGGAGAGCATCTGAAGAACTCTATCATTATTAAGATATCACTTTCTTACTAGGTCTTTGCACAATATCTCCTTCATGAAATTATGGAACTTAGATGGATATGTCTCTCTTTTTCACATGCTCAGTTATAGTACCACTCAGAAGATCATTAAATAAATACTGTCTCCCTTTATGTAGTGCTTTAAGGCTAATAGAAAGCTTTCCTTATGACAATTTTGTGAAGGAAGTTGTGTGACTATTTTGATTTTCATTCTATAGATGAGGAAAAGTAAAATGACTTTCCCAAGACAACATAACAACCAAATGGCAGAGCCAGAATTTAAACCTCCATCTTCCAAACTTTAAGTCAAGCATTTTTTCTCAATAGACCATGCTACTTTCTTAATAATACATTTATCTTTATGGTCATGTCTAATATGTAAAAAGATAATTTTTACATATATGAACATAATAGCTAATATTTAAGGTTTTAGTATTTGCAAAACACTTTACATACATTGTTTCATTTGATTTTCACAATAACCCTATAAAATAAGTGTTATTATATTCTAATATTTTACATTTGAGAAAAAAGGCCAAGAGAGGTTAAGTGACTTGATGAGGATAACACAGCTGGTGTTTAAAGTAGGATTTGGACTTACTACTTCCTAACTTCAAATCCAGTCTTCTATTAACTACACCAGAAGTGTCAAACACACTGCACCCTTCTCCCCCCAACTTTAGATGGATAGTGACACATCCATCTAAGAAGTTCCTTAATTTCATGAAAGAGGTCTTGTGTAAAATCCCAATAAAAGGTGATACCTTAACAGTGATAGAGCTCTCCACATGTTCCCATTCTCAGAATTGTGCTCACTATATCAAGCCCTATGCCCACAGTTCACCCAAAATAAACTATAATGCGATTGGGAAATACTTTACAAAATAAACAAAATTACAATAAAACACAGATAATGTTAATGTGGTTTTCAATAATATTAATTTATGGTTTTCTAAATCAATATATGGCCTGCAGGAATTCTTATGTATAGTTTGGTGGCTCTGCTTCTATTTTTTCAACATCACTTCATTATACCAAATATATTTGCCTAAATATATCAGAGGATAACTTCAATTCAGCATAGTTCTGTATTCAAGAAACAATAAACACAGGATGATCTTTTCTCCATATAATAAGGCCACCTCTTTTAAGTCTTTTATTTGCTTCCCCAAGGAGAAGCTGTGACTTGTCCTTCTATTGGTCATAAGCTTGGATTGATTTAAATTTCATTTCATTCTACCAGTAGATTTAAGCTCCTTAAGGGGCATTGTTGGTTTTTTGTTTTCATATTACCAGGGCCACAGGAAAGGTGCCTAATCAATATTTGTTGAATTGAATTGAAGATTAAAATTCCAACAAATATATGGTTCATTTTCTCTTATACTAAGTGTACCAATATTTTGGCAGAAGTTGCTGAAGCTTGTCTTCCTCAGACAGAGAATCATAATAGTAGTGTTGTAGAAGGCAAATATTAAGATGGCAATAGTTTTTCTTCCACTGAAAGTCTAATACATTTGATTGGGTAGGGTGCAATTTGATAGGACTTAAGCAAAGCAACAGAGTTTGTGTTAGATAAAAGAACTTTGAGCTTTATAGTGGATGGTACAGGCCCCCTATTTTTCTGTTTCATGCATTCATGCCTGAAATGGACAGACTTTTTATATTATGCACAGAATTTGAATAAAGACATATATTTCAAAGTACATTGAAAATGTATTTTATTAGCCTGTTGTACAGAAATACATAATTATTGTTTATTTTTTCCAATTATATGTAATGACAATTTTTTTAGCATTCATTTTTACGAGATTTTGAGTTCCAAATTTGTTGCCCTTCCTCTCTCCCCTCCCCTCTTCCTAAAATGGTAAGCAATTTGATATTGGTTATATATGTGCAATCATATAAAACGTATTTCTATATTAGTCACAGTTGCGAAAGAAGAAACAGACCAAAAGAGAAAAAACGCCAAAAAAAGTAAGTGAAAATAGTATGTTTCAATCTGCATTTAGAGTCCATTGGTTCTTTATCTGGATGCAGATAGCATTTTCCATCATGAAATACATAAATTAGGATTCTTAAATCTTCAAAAAAAAGAATATACAAGTAAAATATGCAGAGAAAATAAAAACTCTTGCTCATAGTTTCTATTTCTATGCCAGGCACAGTCTGTTTTTTTTTTTTTTTTTTCTGAGCACTAGCAGTTTATTAGTTATCATGAATTTACCAAAAAAGAGGGCCAATGGCTTCCCCATTGAGCTCAAAGACCTGGAGGAGTACAGGCAGTTTTGTACATCATTAGGTGTTTTGAACTGGCCCTTTATGTATTTGAGAGGTGCCAGGGTTTTTTTTTTTTTCAGGCACAGTCTCATGCACTGTTTCTCTTAGCTCTGTCATTTCCAGGAAAATTCCAAGTTGACAACTGAATTTAATTCTCTTTTTTATTGGGGGAATGTTAGAGGTGTTAAGTTGATGGAAAATTACTTTCTGATAATTAGCTGGCTGGCTGGATGTGTATATACTCAGCTTGCACCAGACTTGGCAATGTTGATAGAATCAGGGAAAAATGCAGATATGGTGGTTAAGGCTACCTAAAGGCTTGCTCTTAGTGAAATGTGATGACATCATTACTATGGGGACTTTCACAAAAAGGAAAACTTGGATGACCACTTATTAGGAATGTTTTAGAGGCAATTCTTGCTCAGGTATGTGTAGAATTAGACAAATTCTAAATCTCTTCCAATCTTGAGAGTATCTGATTTTGTGATGTCCAAGGATTTTGGTTTAATCATGATTGTGAACTGATTTTAATCTCTATAATCCACAGGATATTAGGGTGGTTAGTGGCAGAATATGATGATGATGTTTGGCAGGGAGTTGGGGGGTGTTCTTGCTATCTGCTGAATGGCTTATGTTAAATGGAATATTTGGACTAGATGATCTACAATCCCTTCTGGTCCTAAATCTGTGCTGTCAAAGATAGAGGCAGCCTGGACTAGGATATCCATCAGTAACAATACACCTATTCTTACTTCTATCTGCCTGAACTCTGCAGTGCTTACCCCAGACCATTGTTCAATACAAAGGCTTTTTTCTCAATTTTCATCTTATTTTACCTTTATTTAATTTTGAACTGTTGACCACCACCTATATATCCTACCCCCCAAAACAAACTCTTTTCCTTGCTTTACTTCTATAACATTTTTTTTCTCCTGTGTGTATTTTTACCTTTCTAACCAATCCTCCTACACTAAATCTTTATCTACTACTCCCTGACTGTGCTTATCTATAGAGGCTCAGTCCTGGGCCCTTCCCTTTTCCCTCACTACACCAGGGGTCCTTAAAATGAGGTCCTTGAATTTAAAAAAAATTGATAATTGGATTTTAATATAATTAGTTTCCTTTATAATTCTATGTGTTTTATTTTGTGCATTGAAAAACATTCTGAGGGCGGAGCCAAGATGGTGGAGTAAAAGCAGTGACTTGCTTGAGCTCTCCCCCAAACCCCTCCAAATACCTGTAAAAAATGGCTCTAAACAAATTCTAAAGCAGCAGAACCCACAAAAAGACAGAGTGAAACAAATTTCCAGCCAAAGACAGCCTGGATGGTTGATCAGGAAGGTCTATCGTGTCAGGCAGGGAGAGGAGCATAGTTCGGCATGGGCGTGCAGGCCACATCGAACTTGGAGCAGGCCTCAGAGGACTGAATCGTGGGCAGCTGTGTCAGTTTCCAGACTTCTCAATCCATGAAGGCTAAAGACAACTTAGAAGGTCAGTGGGAAAAGTCTGTTTCTGCAGGGTGAGAGAGAAACAAGGTGGGGTTCCAGCCCCATTCCCTGGTTTGGCCCCAGGGTGGTGCCTGCCTCCTGAGCTCCTGGCCCACAGACTGAGAGAGAATCAAGGGGCTGATCAGAGGAGGATTGCAGGGATCTCTCTGCTGGTGCAGGATTCTCTTGCTTTGCCCATTCTTGGATCTGGGTCACAGTTCTGGGTGGTTGTGCTGGGGCGAGGAGAAGCGCTGGTGTGGTGGAGCTTGTAGTGGCTGTGGAGAAGAAATTCTCACAGTTCCAAGATAGAAAAGGGTGCTTGTGGTCACTCATAGACCAGAGTACAGGCCAGGAAAGGAGTAAACACCTTGCCCTTGATCATAGCACCTTAGAAGAACTGAAAATTTACAGGTCCCTAGAAGTATCTCTGAAAACAGCTGCACAAAACCCCTGAAGCTTGGGACAGTACATTCTCCACACTGGAAACAGACCCCTACCTTAACAAAGAGTTTATAACTCAAGTAATTGGCTGGAATCATGAGCAAGCAGCGCAGAAAGAGTCAGACTATATTATCTTACTTTGGTGACAAAGAAGATCAAAACATACAACCAGAAGAAGACAATGAAGCCAAATCTCCTATATCCAAAACCTCCAAGAAAAATATGAATTGGTCCCAGGCCATGGAAGAGCTCAAAAAGGGTTTTGAGAAGCAAGTAAGAGAAGTAGAGGAAAAACTGAGAGTGATGCTAAAGGAGACCCAAAAAAATACTGAAGAAAATAACACCTTAAAAAAATGGCCTAAACCAAATGGCAAAAGAGGTCCAAAAAGCCAATGAGGAGAAAAATGCCCTAAAAAGCACAATTGACCAAATGGAAAAGGAAGTCCAAAAACTTACTGAAGAAAATACTTCCTTAAAAATTAGAATGGAGCAATTGGAAGCTAGTGACAATTTGAGAAATTAAGGCACTGTAACACTAATCCAAAAGAATGAAAAAATAGAAGAGAATGTGAAATATCTCATTGGAAAAACAACTGACCTGGAAAAGAGATCCAGGAAAGAGAGATTAAAAATTATTGGACTATCTGAAAGCCTTGATCAAAAAGAGCCTAGACCTCATTTTTCAAGAAATTATCAAGGAAAACTGCCCTGATATTTTAGAACCAGAAGGCAAAATAGAAATTGAAAGAATCCACCAATCCCCAAAGGAAAACTCCTAGGAATATTATAGCCAAATTCCAGAGTTCCCAGGTCAAGGAGGAAATATTGCAAGTAGCCAGAAAGAAACAATTCAAGTAATATGGAAACACAATCAGGATTACACAAGATTTAGCAGCTTCTACATTAAGGGACTGGAGGGCATAGAATATGATATTCCAGAGGGCAAAGGAGATAGGACTACAACCAAGAATCACCAACTCAGCAAAACTGAGTATAATCCTTCAGGGTAAAAAGTAGTCATTCAATGCAATAGGGGACTTTCAAGCATTCCTGAGGAAAAGACCAGAGCTGAATAAAAAATTTGACTTTCAAATACAAGACTCAAGTGAAACATGTAAGAGGTAAACAAGAAAGAGAAATCATAAGAGACTTATTATTAAGGTTGAACTGTTTACATTCCTGCAGGGAAAGATGAGTCCTTTTTCAGTATTAATGTAGTGGGAGGGAAAGAAATTATATGTATGTATAGATAGAAAGATAGAGGGCACAGGGTGAGTTGAAGATGAAGGGGTGATATCTGGAAAATAAAATTAAAGGATGAGAGAGGATTATACTGGGAGAAGGAGAAAGGGAGAAGTAGAATGGGGTAAATTATCTCACATGAAACAGACAAAAAAAGACTTTTACAATGGAGGGGAAATGGGGGAACGTGAGAGGGAATGAGTGAATCTTATTCTCATAGGATTTGGTTTAAGGAGGGAATAACACACACAATGGGGTATGGAAATCTATCTTACCCTACAGGAAAATAAGGGGGGAAGGGGACAAGAGAGCATGGGGTTGATAGAGGGGAGGGCAGATTGGGGGAGGGGATAATCAGAAGCAAACACTTCTGAGGAGGGACAGGGTCAAAAGAGAGAATAGAATAAATGGGGGATAGGTTAGGATGAAGGGAAATATACTTAGTTTTTCACAATAGAACTACTATGAAAGTGTTTTGCATGACTACACATCTATCACCTGTATCAAGATGCTTGCCTTTTCAATGAGAGTGGGTGGGGAGGGAGGAAGGGAGAAAATTTGTAACCCAAAATTTTAAAAACACATGTTAAAAAAAATATTCTGAGAAGGAGTACACATAGGCTTCACCAGATTGCCAAAGGGGTCCATGACATGAAAAAGTTAAGAATACCTGTTCTAGATTCTTTCTCTCTTAATGATTTATGATCATCTATATTCAGATGTTTCCTAAATCTATATACCAACTTCAATCTCTCTGATGACCTCCAGTTTCTGCTTTGCCAACTGCTTCTTGGAAGCGTGGTAGAAAGAGCACCAGATTGGGTGTTTAAGAAGCTGGGTTTAAATCTTGCCTCTGCTACTTAATATTTATGTGTCTTAACCTCTCTGAACCCCAGTTAACTTTTCTAATTCACTTAATTTTTCTGGCTTCAGATTCCTAATCTGTAAAATTAGATAACTTCTAAGATCTCTTTTCTCTAAATCCAAAATATTTCTGGATGGGTTATTAGCATCAACATGTTCAAAACAGAACTCATTATCTTCTCATGTAAATCTGCCCTATCCCCAAAATTTTCTAGTTTTGTTGAGGGCAGCACCATCCATGGCATCTGCCAGGTTCAGATAATCATCCTTGATTCTTTCCCCCCTCAATCTCCAAATACAATCAACTGTCATGTTTAGTCAATTCCACCTCAAAACTATATTTTGCACTACTGCCCTCCTTTATACTTCCACAGCTGCTATCCTGTTTCAGACCCTTGTCATTTCTCATTGGAACTATTTCAGTAACTTTTTAGTTGGCTTTCTTGCTTTCAGTCTTTCATTTTTCTAATCTATTTTGTTACACAACTTTCTAACACATGTATTTGAGGCAGTTAAGTGGCTCAGTAGATAGAGTGCTGGGCCTGGAGAGAGGAAGACCTGAGTTCAAATGCCACCTCAGACACGTACTAGCTGTGTGACCCTGGGCAAATCACTTAATCTGGTTTACTCAGTGTCCTTATCTGTAAAATGAACTGGAGAAGGAAATGGCAAACTATTCCAGCAGCTTTGCCAAGAAAACTCCAAACTGGGGTCATGAAGAGTTGGACGTGACTTAAATGACTGAATAACAACACATATTACGTACAATTATGAATAAAATTATTTGTGCTGTTGTCTTTTCATAAGAGTGAACATGTCTTAAATCTATTTGTGTCCTCAGGTACCTAGAACAGTGCTCTGCACATTTCTACACCATAGGTACTTCATTTTTGAATGAATAAGTGAATCTCTATGTACATATCCATTTAGAAAATGATTTTTATTTTTGTCCAGAATGGGATCATAATCCAAAGTGGCAGGACCTTTAAAGAAATTACTTCTCAATGGTAGATCAAGTATCTAGTAAAACTAGTAGATTTCCCTCCCCTTGAGTAAAAACAACTGCAAACTTTCTTAGGTACAAAAGAGTCCTCTTTTTAATTTCCTTTCAAATTATAAATATTTTTATTATGTGGTGCAAATCAGGTAAAGTCATTTTGTCACTGATTTTAGCATTTTTTTTACCTTTAATTTATTAATGAGTTTTCCAGATAGTTCTGAACACATAAAGGATATATTTAAAATGTTATTTATTAGATCAATGATGACAAGGGAAAAGGCTTTCAATTAGATTTTCACAGAACAAAGGATGACTCAGGGTCTAGGAAATATAACAAAAAGCATGAATAATACAAATACTAAAAAAAATCTGCAGCAGAATTTAAAATAGACTTAGAACCCAGAAGTGGACTGCAGACTATGAAGAAACCTTATTCCTCCATATCATGAATGCTTTAGTAAGAAAAAAAGATTGGCAGGGGCTAGATATGGTAAGCACCAAATTACATAATAAAAAGGAAATAGATTATATATTAGCAGACTCATTACTAAGAAAAGAAAAGACTCATTACTAAGGTGAGAAGCATATGCATATGTACAGACAGACTACTGACTTATTAGCACAAAGATCAGAATTAATGTAAGGTTATAGGAAAGACTAATAATGAAAAAATATGGTATGTGGTTGAAATAACTCAATCCTGACCTATTTTTAAAAAGCTGTTAATGATGAAATACAGGTAACAGCTTCAAGAAAGGACATCTACACTGATATTATACAGAAGTTTAACTAATGCAAATCCATTGCCATAACAAGGATACTAAAAATGTCTAAAAAAGACCTTAGCAAACATGTGACTTAATTGCCAATGAGAGAACAGTGGCATCCAAAGGAACCACTAGTATGATACAAATACCTTTCTAATATTATGGAAGATGGTTGATGAAAAATTATGAGCAGCTTTTCTTCATCAAGCAGAGTCAAACAGTGTGGGGCAAAATTATTTTAAAGAAAGTTAGGCAAAAGAACCTACCAATCAAAATCATCCCCAAATTATTTAAAGATGAAAATAAAAGGAGTCTAACAGAAGACTTTAAAGATTTTAAAAACTGTTTTTGACAGAAAGACTCTGTAGAGTCTTTGTATTTCAACGTCACAATCCTGCATGTGCTTATAGAAGAGATAGAAATAACTCTAAATATAACAAAAATGGGAAAAGAAGGTAAATTAGTCCAAGTGTACATAGAGGAGATATGTCCTGGAGGTGAAACAATATTAAGAGAGCCGAAGGACCATTTTACAGGGTATCTGGAGGGAAAAAAATATCAACAATTTGAAAACAAATAAACAAGCAAAACCAAACCTCAGGACTATTCATATAAAAAAGTAAGTAAAACAACGGTAACTACTGACCTATATGCCTACATTTTTACATTTATATAAAATTTTAATAATCATCTGGTCATTCAGCAAAGGCATATATAATAAAGATAGTTGCTTCAAAGCTTTCACAAATCTAGTCCATCCTATACACTACATCTAAATAAATTTTAAGTATAAATATGACCATGTGACTCTCCCACTCAAGCAACCTCAATAGCTTTTTATTGCCTCTAGGATAAAAGATAAACTAATTTATTTAGTTTTTAAATCTCTATGTAACTTGGTTTTAGCCTATTTATCCAGCTTTATAAGGTGTCCCTTTCTTATTTAAAATACACAGCTCAAGCATTATCTTCTACATGAAGCTTTTTCTAATTTTGTCTAACTGAATTTTGTAGCTGAATTTTGTATTTTTGTAACTGAACTCACTCCCATGGCACCTTATATTTAACTATGTTCTATATATTTGTATTTATTCTATGCTTGAGACATACACACACATTTACTTACATTACCCATTAGAATGTAATTTCCTTATAAATAATGATTATTTAATTCTTTGTACCTATATTCCCAGCTTATTGAATATTCTACAGTGGATCATATCTTTACATTCTTCAATTAACTGGAAGTGTAGAGGATACAAGATCTTTTCTGGTTTACTTTTATTTTAAAAAGTTTTTAAGTTATTAGAACAAAATGTTACCATAAAAGCTTTCTTCCTTCGGGATGTCTCCCGTCCCCATATCAAGGTCGCTTAAGGGACTGTGAAAGAAATAACAACAGAAATAACCTTGTTTAACAACTCATCTGATTTTGATATTAGGGGAGGTATAAAATAAAGAGATGTACTCTCACCAAAAGTATTTACCATTCTGATAGAAATCCAACACAGAATTCATGCTCAAGAAGAAATCTTTATGGATTTTGAGGTTCTACAGATGCTTCTTTTTATTAATAGCTTTGTCCTGGTTGAATCAAGCCCTAGAATGTTACAGATCCTCCTAGAAGTATCTATGGTCACTCAAAAGTGTTTGGCCTGACCATCCACACTGGCAAGACCAAGTGGATGAAGAATGTCTATTGTAAAGATATGACATACAATTGAATGGAAACCCTGTAGCTTGTCTACCAATATGCATATATGGACAAACAGTACAAATGAACAATGATTTGAACTCAAATAAACAGGAGGAGGAAAGTAGGCTGGAGAATTTCCAGGAAATTGTAAAACTCTATTAATGACCTCAAGCTTCTCCCAGAAATAATGGCCTTTGTTTTTTAAGACTGATATTCTCCTGGTATTATTATATGGCTGTGATATGTGGAATACAACACTGAAAATAAATGTCATACTGAAGGCAATGGGAAGGTATGTTATGTGTGAACAGGTTGCAATATATAACAAAAGAGGAACTTCAAAGAAGAACAGTTGTAAAGCATCTTAAGAGTAAAATATATGGCAGAAAAGGAAGGTTGTTTGGTCCTGTAGTCCTGTGCCATAAGAAGGGCAATCTAAATATTTTTTAATTAATTTTTTCAATGAACAAAAAAATCTATTTTCTGTTCTTCCTAACTCATCCCATGTACACCTGAGGAAAAATAAAAACAAAGCCCTTATAACAAATACACATAGTAAAAAAAAATAAATTCCCACATTGTACGTGTCCAAAAAATTTGTCTCATTTTCCACCCTGAGTCTATTACCTCTCTTTTTGGAGGTGGGTTGCATGCTTCTTTATGGTCCTCTGGAAGTATTGCTCATTAAATTGACCAGAATTCTTAAGTTTTTCAAAATTGCTTGTTTTTACAATTTTATTGTTATTGTATAAATTGCTCTCCTTTTTCTGCTTATCTCGCTTTGAATCAGATTATACAAATATTCCCAGGTTTCCATGAAACCATTCCCTTTATCATTTCTTATAGTACAATAGCATTACATTATATTAATATACTTTGTTCAGCCATTCTACAAATGATAACCATAGCTGACAAAAAATGGAAAATGACAAATGTTGTAGGGATTGCAGGAAAATAGGCAGATTAAAGGGCTGTTGGTGAGCGATGAATTACTTCAGCCATTCTGGAAAACAATTTGGAACTATGCTCAAAAAGTTATTAAACTGGATAACCCTTTGACCCAGTGATAGCACTATAAGGTTTATACCTCAAAGAGATTAAAGAAAGAAGAAAAGGAACTGTATGTATAAAAATACTTACAGTAGCTTTTCTTGTGTGTATGTGGTGGATCAACTGTAAACTAAAGGGGTGCTGAGGCCAAGTATGTTAACAATGCCAGGAAAAAGCAAGTAAGGCCTCCTATATATTTTGTGGAGCTTTTATATTGAACTTACAGGAGGATATGATCAAGAGTCACAATGAATGGGTAGATACAGATGAGCTGATATCGACAACATTGGAAAAATCCAAACTGATGAGATCACATCCATTGAGCATCTATTAAAATAAGTTAATATCATATGTGTATAAAATATTTTTATATTATTATTCCATGTAATTAAGTATTTGCTGACTATTTATTATATACAAAATATTTTCTAAATGATATAGGAAGTTCAAATAAGCATTAGGATTATCATTCAGGGACCTTATACTTTAGTTTGGAAGACAAAACACGTGAAGAGTTAACCTTAAAATACTGAAATAATATCTCTTTCTAATATTTCAAGGATCTATAAGTATATCAATTCCAACCAATATGAATGAGTCTTTGAGATTTTCTGTGCCCAAAATAATTCATAGACAATGTGCCCCTTGGACAATCTGGTAATAAGACCCTCCAACCATTGCTAGGATAGTCTTTGATTATTGTATCTGTGTTTAAGGACTTTACCATCTTATAAGACCTGGCAAAACTCATGTTCTCCTGGATAACTATGTCACCTCTATGTGACAGTGAAGATCAAGGATGAGAGAAATGATTATTTTTTCTTATAATAATAACAAATTATTAATTGAGATTAAGTTTTTTTTAATTTCCTCATTCAGAAATAAACCTCTGTAGGTTATATAGCCAGTCTTTGAAGGAAATTACTGATCTCACCCCAAAATTTACCCCACCTAGACCATCTTATCTAGGTGGAATTTTTACCCCACCCAATTAGAAAACTGACAGAGAGAGTCTAATCCAGGTGAATTCTGGCCCATTGTGTTCTACACTGGCTTGGGTGGTGATCCTTTTGTCTAGCTTGCCCAAGGCTGTGGGTGGTCTGGGAGTAATAGTGATACAATCAAAGTCATGGTTCCCCCAGCCCCTCATTAGAATAGGTCTGCATTTCATTATAATATTCATTCTCTCATTAATTGTTAACCAATCAGAATTGATTTCTGCCTGTTGGGAACACCCCCTCTTCCAAGGGCGTATAAGCATTGAGAGACCTCCATGAGCTGTCTTTGGTTTACAAGAGAAGCCCAAATGACTTTTTATTCATTTATTAATTATTCACTAGCCATATTTAATAAAATGATTAATTACCTAGAAATTATGTCTTTTGAACTTTTCATATACCAGAGAGATAAGACTTTTGTGGAGGGAAAGAAAAAACAAAACCTCATTTCAATATAAACCATAGGAAAGATGTCACAAAATCATTCACGATTAATCACCAAATAACTAAAAAATGAATTAGATTACTATCCACTTTTGGTGATTCACATGGGCACAAATGATACCGTCATAAGCAACCTAGAAAGTATTTCCAAAGATTATGAAGTCAGGCAAGAAACTAAAAATGATAGCAATAAGTTGTTATTTTCCTCATTACTACCCATTGCAAAGGAGACAGAAGAGAAAAAAAATAACCTGAGAAGTAAACAAATGGGATGTGGATTTTTAGATCACAGTATAAAATACAGCAATAACAGGCTCCTGGACAGTGATGGAGCACATCTAATAAAGGCTGGTGAGAAAGTATGTGCCTAGAGTCTGAAAAATCTAATCAAAAGGACTTGAAAATAAAATGCAGGTGGAAAAGGATGAGAAAGAAACTACCCACCAACTAAGTGAAATATAATACAGAATAACTATAATAAAGGAAGAATAGAAACTGAGTCACACAGAAATTTACAAGAAAAGAGTCAATATAAAACATGTGGCCTCGGCTGTATGTTCCCAAACGCCTAAAGCTTAGGCAGCAATAAAAACAGGCAAGAACTAGCATTATATAGTGTTTTAAGATTTGCAAAAACGTGTTACATATAGAATCTCATTTTATCCTTGCAACAAAGTAGAGCCCTAAAAGAGATCAAGTATCTCTGCCCAGAGTCTTCTTGATGTTGTTCAGTTATTTCGAAGTCATGTCTGACATTTCATGATCCCATTTGGGGTTTTCTTGGCAAAGATACTGGAGTGCTTTGCCGTTTCCTTCTCTAGCTCATTTTTATAGATGAGGAAACTGAGGCAAACAGGGTTAAGTAACTTACCCAGAATCACACAACAAGTAATTGTCTGAGGCAAGATTTGAACTTAGGAAGATATATCTTTCTGACTCCACGCCCAGCACTTTATCCACTGTGTCACCTAGCTGCCCATCTCAGAATCATTCAGCTAGTAAATGGCAGGATTTGAACTCAGCTCTTACTGACTTCAAGTCCAGCATTCTATACACTGTGTCACCTAGTAACCTCTAGATGAACTAGAGGTTCCAATATAGGAGACAAATTTGATTATCACTGAAACTTGGCAGGGTAAAACTCATGACTAGAAAGACTTCAAATGGGTGTGCCTTATTTAAAAGAAGCAGGATAGGCAAAGAGTTTGCTAGAGTATAATTGTAATCCCAGTTAATGTATCCCAAATAATAAAGCATACTCATGGGGAAAAAAAATAAACCAATGGTGAGAAGCATGGTGGAGAACATTTCGGGGAATTATGGAGGAAAAAATAGAATTGATTTTTCATTGGATCACTTGGACAGACAGAAGAAATAGAGTAGGGGTTAAGGAAACAAATCAGGAGCTGGATATAAAAAGCACAATATAATAGTCATGGCAAGCATATTATCAAGACATCTAGAGCTCTTTCTCAGCTATAAGCAGAACAGATTTTTTTTTTTACTTGCCTTAATGATAATTTTAACCAGCAAAAGTTGAAGGAACCACCAATGGTTGGTTAATTCTATTCTGTTTCAAGCAAGGGTTAGGGCCACTGACCAGGGTAGATGAGATGACTTAAACTGAAAACAGAGAAGAAGAATTGTTGCTAAATTCAGGCTGGGTTTTTGTTTTCTCTACCTCCTCAAGCAGACGGTTAATAAACATTTATTAAAGTACCAACCATATTCCAAGCACCATGCTAAGCCCTGGGGATACAAAAAAAGGCAAAAGACAATCCCTTTTCACAAGAAGTTCACAGTCTAATGGGAAAAAGAACATGTAGACAATTCTATACAAACAAGATATTTAAAGGATAAATTAGAAATAATGAACAGAAGGAAAACACTAGAATTAAGGAGGATCAGGAAAGACTTACTGAAGAAAGTGGGATTTTAGCTGGGTCTTTAAAGAAATCAAGGAAGCCTGGAGGTAGAGATGAGGAGGGAGAGCACTTGAGGCTAGGAACTGAGAAATGGAGTATCTTGTTTGAGGAATAGTAAGGAGGCCAATGTTACTAGGTCACAGAGTATGTGGGATGGGGTGGGATGGGAGTTGGGGAGGAAGTTTGCACTAGAAATGACAGAATAAAAATAATGTCTATCCAAGATAAATAAAGAGATAAGAGAATGCTTATTTGCAAAGTTAAATTATCTGTTCCAAATGAACTACATCCTTGGGGGTGAGGTGGGGAATGGCAGATATGACTGCTGAGCCAGTCAGTGATAGTTATATTTCTGTGGAGAAGCAAAGAGGAATTAAAGAAGGACAAATATTATCTTGATTTTCACAGATAGGAAGAAAATAGAGACTATAACCTATAGATCGTGAATTTTACTTTGGTTCCTGAGCAAATTTAAGAAAGGATCATTAAAGTGATGGTTAATGAATAATTGAACAAAGAAAAATTACAAAGAGCCAATATGACTTAATCAAAAAGATGCCGTGCCAGATTAACTTTATAGCCTTTTTTTTTTGACAAGGTAGAATAGACAACTGTAGATATTCTTTGTCTTGATTTTGAAAAAAATTGACAGAAATTTGATTTTTGTGGGAAAAAGATGGAGAGATACAGGTTAAATGATGCTGTAATTCCAAATAGGGATTTGGAATGGGTTAAATTGATGTAAATTGATGTCATAGTGGTTCAATGTCACCATGGTAGAAGGTCTTCAATGGGGTGCTGCAAGGATCTGTTTGAATCTATGCTATTTTTGTTGTTCAATTGTTTCAGACGCATCCAACTCTTTGTGACCCCATTTGGGGTTTTCTTGGCAGAGATGCTGGAGTGGTTTGCCACTTCCTTTTCCAGCTCATTTTACAGGTGAGGAAACTGAGGTAAATAGGGTTAAGTGACTTGCTTAGGGTCACATAACTATTAAGTTTCTGAAGCCAGCTTTGGACTCAGGAAGATGAGTCTTCCTGACTCCAGGCCTGGCACTCTATCCATTGTGCTACCCTGCATATATTATATATACACTTACTTAAAAGCCCATATTCTTTATACTTGTACTACTTGTCACATCATTTATTTGTGACTAAATTAAACATTATCCTTTTGACATCTGTATTATTCTCCATTGGAACCATACAAGTACTGCAGAACTTTCTTTTTGTCAAAAATATTTCAGTAAATTATTTCAAAATAATATTTGTCAAATTTGATTTCTGGATGATCAGCAGCATTTTCTCTAGGTTTCAATCAATCTCCCCTCGTTTTCAATTGAATTCTTCCAGTTTGCCCTCTCATATTGTGTTCCTTGTGCTTTTCTGGAAGTTACTAAAAAAAAAAAGCATGCTAAGATAGCTTCTCAGTTTCTAGGACAGCCTGAAGTGCATCCATATCACAAAGGAAAGGAATGGAGACATGAAAAGTGCTAATGAGTTCAAAGACATAAATGGATAACACACATTATGTCTCTATGAAAACATTACTAGAAGGGACCAAAGCCAGAGCCAGCACTACCTTTGCTAATGGTGTTCAAAGGTCTGCCTTTGTGGGCTCTTAATCAGGGAGTAGAATACATATACAAGAACTTTTAGACTCAAGTGTATTGTTGGTTTAAAAATAGCTATTTCTTTTTAGTTCTGTTTTACTTTCTATTTTGAAAGGGATGATTGAATGACAAGGGATTTTGTGTTGTCACCCTGTGGTGCCAGCAACTTTTCCTCCAAAATCAATATGGAACATATATATGCTCATAGCTAACTGCATAGAGAGTTCAGAAAAATGGGCTAATTGCAAAATCTACAAGGCTTTGTTTTACCCTAATTAGATTACCTATGACCTGGGTATGTTTGTTAAAAACTGGAGAGATGTCTAAATTTGGAACATTGGAAAGAATGCTCTCTAGGAAGTTGTTTTGTTGGGAGTGGGAGTATGTGTGTCTGTGAGCCAGAAAATGAAATGCTTTATTTGCAAATAAGTCATTACACCTATATTATGAAGGGTAATGAAATACTTTCTTCCCTTCTGTATCATAGCTTTTGAAACCATATTCAAAGTGCTCAACTCCTAAAAATGAACAATACTATTTTTCTAAATAACTAGTATTATGAAAAACATACCTCCATGAAGTAAAAATCCTTTTTTTTTAATAAGAACCAACAATTTTTTTCAGACCAAAAAGGGGGGAGCTATCAGAAAGACTCCATTTTCTGGGAAAGAATAGGTACCTAGTTTCCTTTATTATTCTTTATTACCTTTCCCTTATAGGATTTTCTGTGTTTTTCACCTGCAGCCTCTCACTGTCCCCTTCTCCTCCCAATATGTTACCATCTCCTGTAAGGCATTGAGTTTAATGATAAAGTTAGGTGGGATGGAATATAGACTATTGAGAGGCATGTGGAAATTGAGAAATGATATTCTTCTGACAACAGATTTATGGTGTTTGAAAATATTGCTGTCTATTTAGAATTATAGAGCCCTTGACCTGAAATCAAGACCACCTGAATTTAAATCCTGCCTCAGATACTTTCTAAGTGTGTGACCCTGGGAAAGTCACTTAACTTCCGTTCCTCAACTATAAGATGGACATAATGATGACACCTGCCTCATGGGGTTGTTTTGAGGATCAAATGAGGTAGTATATCTAAAGTTCTTTTCAAATATTAAAGTGCAATATAAATGTTAGCTATTTATTATTATTATTAATAATTACATAAAGCACACAATTGTAATCATTTTTTTTAATGTTTACTCTTAGATACAAGTTCAAAGATTTGATAAAGTGATTGAGATATTTTAGATATCTCAATGTTAGCCTAATTGGATTAGAGAAACATCTACTTCTGAGATAAAACAATTCTGTTTTTAATGATAAAATAAAAAGAAACATTTTTGATATTTTACAGTTCAGTAAGACTGAAAATCACATTATCTTGATTTCCATACTTTATCTACATTCACTTTCAAGGTTGTTGTGAGTAAAGTGCTTTTATAGACCCTGCATTACTATATAAAGTCATTAATTTTTATTATTTCAATATTAATATTCCATGATCCAAATTTCCAACTTCCCAGTTTTCTTACTTTTAGTCTCAGTGAAACTCTACCAGCATTGATTCTAGCCAAAAGAGAAAAACATCATCACTGCTATACTGTTTCCTTATCATTGTGCCCACATGGCTTGACCCAGCAGAACAACCTATGTAGTGTTTCTTCATTGCTCTGGATTCTCTCAACTGACACTATACAAAGGGCATTTCCTCTCAGGCACAGAAGGCCAGCTGACATTCAGTGTTTTGTATAGTCAGAAGTGATGGCATCATTTTATTATACCAGACATTTTCAATTAGCAAGGATATGAAGGTTTGACTACACAGATTATTATTAGATCACAATATATCAAATATGATGGCTATAAAGAAATATGAAAATCCATGAGATGATTCAATGCAAAGAAAATATAAAAACAAAAATATCTATAGATAGATAATAAATAAAAATATACAGAAATTAGAGAAAAGGAGAACACATAAATAATTAGGATGAGTTTGATATTATTTGTTAATTTATATATTTCAATCAAAATTTAAATGAGAAAAGTTTGTGATATTATGTACAATTTTATGGTATTTTACTTTTGTTTCTCTATTTACTAGGTTTTTGGAGGGTTATACATTTAAATATTGTAAACAATCTTGCCAACAAAGTAAACAAATTATCACAATTTTAAAGGAAATATAAACACCAGATACAAGTAACTTCCCTCTCTCATTTCAATATCAATCACTGCTCAAATCTAACCCCTATCCTTATAATTTTTAAAAAACTTTGTACAGATGATTATTTTATACAGTTTGATTATTACACCTTCAAATATTTGTGAAGTTACCAAAAGGAAATTAACAAAAAGAAAGGATATTCAGTAAGTATACAGAATTGATTCAGTTAGATATAGCTTCCAGGATTCTATCTGTACTTTGCAAGGTAGCATGTGAGTCATAAGCATATATGAAGCCTGAGGAAGGTGTCTCTGACTACTTGTGTCCTGGCTTTTGCACTTGGGGCACCAGGAGCAAATAAGTATTAAGGATGGTTTCAATATCTTTTTTTTCATTTGTTTGTTTTTTGTTTTTGTTTTGTTTTGTTTTTTGCACGGCAATTGGGGTTAAGTGACTTGCCTAGGGTCACACAGCTAGTGAACATCATGTGTCTGAGGCCAGACTTGAACTCAGGTCCTCCTAACTCCAGGGCCAGTGCTCTTTCCATTGTGCCATCTAGCTGCCCCTTAAACAGTTTTTTTTTTTGCTTTTTTTTTTCAGTGAGGCAATTGGGGGTTAAGTGACTTGCCCAGGGTCACACAGCTAGTAAGTGTCAAGCATCTGAGGTCAGGTTTAAACTGAGGTCCTCCTGACTCCAAGGCCGGAGATCTAAATACTGTGCCACCTAGCTGCCCCAGGTTTCAATATCTTTTAAGGAAAACTAGGGTAGACTACATAGGGTAGATACTGCTCTTACAATAGGGAGGTAACCCCAAGGGTTTATACATGTACAAAAGACTAAAAATTTGGGATGTTAGTATTTTGTCATGAGCAACAGACAATACTATACATACATGTGAGTATGTATATAGGTTATATATATATGTCTATAGTTATATATATATTAAAAGATATGTGCATCTTATTTGTGTGTTTTTATGACTATATAAAACCATATATAAACTAACTTCATGTATGTATGTGTATACATATGTGTATGTATACATATATATATTAGAGAGAGAGAGAGAGATCTTAAACACAAGGGAGTAAGAATCTGACCTAATAATCAATGTAAGGGATACTCTCTGGCTTTCTCTCCCAAAGTCAGGCCTGCTACCCCTGATCCTCATCCCTACTGAGGGTTTTAGGCTACCCTGAGGAGTTGGGATCTTTCTCTTCTCTATTACTATTTGAGCCCCCATCATCAGCTGGGTTCTCCTACTATCAAGGGACAATAACTAGCACATTCCTTTAACCTTATACCAGATAGCTTTTACAAAGACATATTTACTCCAAATACATAGCAAGAACAAACATACATTTTCTCTTCATCCATCTAGGACTTATTCTCCCACATATTACCTTGGTCTCTAAGTGGGATTAAGCTCAAAACTTAGCTCATTTCCTCATAGCAGTGGCCTCATTAAGTTCACATCCAAAGACAGTATGACTGCTGAGTTCTTCACAACTGGGCTGAGGTCCATAAAATCACTCCTTAAGATTGATCCTTATTCCTCAGTTCATCAATGCTGAGCTGGCTGCACAACTTGGCCTGGTTCTGACTTCTAGTTTCCTGTAGAATGTTTTTACAACCTTGGAAACTCCCAAGGTCAGAAACTCAACACTCCCTTGAACTTAGAACAGAAAATAATGAACAAAAAAGGCTAACAACTAAAGCCAGGAGCCCTATTGGTCTCAGAGGGGAAGAAGGCCCCAAAGCTCCTCATTTTGCTGCATAGTCTCATAAGACTTTGTGAGCTCCCTCAGAAATGAAAGTAGTAAAAAAAAAAGTAACTGAGACTGATAGGCCTTTTTGAACATCTCTGAAATCAGAGAGCCTCTGTCATCACATAGTTAATTAGCCCACCATTGAGTTACTGAATTTCAATACATATTCCAGTCTCTTCAAGGCACTCCTCTTACATACTAGCATGATTCTCCTGGAAGCCATCTCCCCACTGTCCTCTATGTGGAGAGGTTGTATCAGCTGAGCAAGCTTATAGAGTCTGTACGTGTGCTTGACTGCCTTTCTAAACAAAATATATAGAGTCCTGCACTAGGAGGCCTGAAAAAAATCAATTCTAGGCTCAACTCTGACATAAACTCATTTTGTGACCCATAGTTAGTACACACTTAGGATTATAACTCAATGACACACTTATGGTCCATTATGTTGGGTCTCAGGTGGCCAACCTAGAAATTGGGGATAGTAGCTTAGCTGAAGGAACCAAATGACCTCTTGAGATCCTTTAAAGTCATAAGCATTATGGATTCTACAGAAGGAAAGTCCAGAGACAAGAATTTCATTTACTATTGATAAAATGTAATGTTAAACTATACAAACACATTTAAAAACTTTTAGTTTTTACATGTTCCTATTGTTACATAAGACTGGATGTAAAAGTTGAAGCTTTTGGGGGAAATTAATTCACTAGTCAATGTATCATGTAAAGCAACTGGTATTTATTAATTTATTTTTGGTGGAAGAAAAGATACCATTCACCTTTAGTACTTCAAGGATCTCTGACTTAATTTGTGATTGGGTGACAACACAAATGGCACCCAATCATAACCCCACTATACTGTCATAGATTCTTATTGTTAGTTGCCATGACCATAAACATTATTATCTGGTGACCAACCTTCTGTGGATAATCCTTTGTGAACTGATGGACAGAGTTTATTACTAGGACTTCATTGTTGTTCAGTTGTTTTTCAGTCATATCTGACTCTTTGTGACCCCATTTGGGATTTTCTTGGAAAAGAGACTGGAGTGATTTGCCATTTCCTTTTCCAGCTCATTTTATCGATGAGGAAACCGAGGCAAAGAGGGTTAAGTGACTTGCCCAGGGTTACACAGCTAGTAAGTTTCTGAGGCCAGATTTGAACTTAGGAAGATGAGTCTTCCTAACTCCAGGCCTGGCACTCTATCCACTGTACCACCTACCTTTTTGGGGGTGGCTTAGAAGTGGTATAGGTAGGTCAAAGAATATACACTGTTTAGTAGCTTTCAAATAATTGGAGAAATATTAATTGCACATGGGTGGGCCAAGTCAATAGAATAAAAAAGGTGATATTATCTAAATATATTTATTTAATGTCACAACAATAAAACTAGGCTGGCTATGGGAGAGTGAGATCATAAATACTCATTGTACCTTCATATCTGTATACACATACACACACACACTGTCTTCTTCAGTTAGACATAAGCTCCTCTAGGGCAGGAACTGTTTCACTTTTGTCTTTGGATACCTAGCACCTATGCAGCATAATGTCTAGGACATATTAAGAACTTAATGTTTGTTACTCATCACCTACTCCTATCCAGCTGGGCCCAGTATATTGGCCATCTCCACCACCATCCCTTCTCAGCTCACTGAATCCTCCTACTTCCCCCCTTCCCCCATAATGAAATTTTTGGGTGCTTAAAAGCTCTAAACAAGGGAAAGAGATTAAATTACTCACTAGCCAACCCTTCTTATCTCCAGAGATAGTAGCTTTGACTAACACAGTGACACTTCAAAGTTTAAGGTATGGTCCTATAACCTACTGACCTTGTTACATCATTAAAAGGAGTCAGCTTTGGGACAAAAAAAGATATAGGTTTATTCTTCTTGATTCACATATTAATCAGGAGCTTCCTGAAGGCTTCCTGAGATATTAATGAAAAACACTAAAGATTTTGCTAAATAACTTTCAAGCACCATAATCTAAAGTACTGATAATGTCACAATAGAGTCCTTACTACTACTTGAAAGAAATATATACAGTATAAATCATCTAAAAGGCAAACTTTAAAGTTCTTTCATTATAAGTTCAATAATGGCATGCATTTTAGTCATATTTTATAAAAAAACAGGATTAAAAGTTCTATTATATAAAATATTCATCAATGTCTTACAACACTGTATGAATTCAATGAAGGCAATTTTCTTATAAATCCACTTAACCTTTAAATAAAAGGTCTTCTTGAATAAATATAAGATGTTGACTTGAGCTTGAATGCATTGTATTTCAATTTTTTTAATTGTAATGCATCATACAGTAAGAGCAAAATATCACTCCAAATTGGTTATTAATTTAAAAACATTCATAGTTTTTGTTTTGTTTTTGCTCATCATCTAATTCCTATCACACCATACAGTAAGATTTTTGTTAGCCAGGATCACTGGAGAATGAATCATTTGGGATCAAAGAGTTAAAAAAAGTTTAAATTTTCTCTTTTCATTATGTATTTAACAAATATCATCATTGTGTGATATTATAACCACTGCCCCCCATACAAATATAACATGTTTCTGGCACTATTCTCCTAGGAGCTAGCAGGCTACATCACTTTTCAGATTTCCAGGTCATCCTAAGGAGCTAGGATATGTTTTCTCTACTGACATCAGTTCAAGCCCCCCTCAGTTGTGTTCTCCTTGATTTGTTAGGCTTTTATGGACTGACATGCCAGTTCTACTTAAACAGTCATCACTAGGTAGCTTGCATAAAAAACTATTTCACAGATATAGCAAGAATAAACATCCAGAGATTTCTTCCAGTACCTCTGGGGATTACTCTCCCCCTTTACCACTTCAGACTCTGGGGGAGTAGATTCAAAATTTAGCTCAGTTTCTACATAGCATTAGTGCCATCAAACACCTCTAGTTGAATGCTGGCTAGGGTCCTGAAGGCCATTATAATAGATCACTCCATAGGGCTTAAATGCTTGGATATTGGAATGACCTTTGAAACTTATTAGGTTATGGGGGTCCCCTCCTTCTACCTAGACAAGAAAAAAAAGAAAAAATTGAAAAGGCCACGGACGGTGGCCCCTTTCCAGGGGTGGGGGTGGGGTGTACATGGCCTTAGGAGGGAAGATGGTCCTAATGCCTTAAGACTCTTTCTTTACTTCATTTTCTTTCATTGGAAGCCATTGAGTGAAAGAACCACACATGCAAATGAAGCAATAGGAAGTATCTGAAACGGCCTTTTTGAGGAGGACAGTTCCAACTGCATAGCTTATAGAAGAAAAAAAAACACATGATTAGTCAACTTGAACCAGTTAAAGAAGGTCAATAAATGCTCCAAAGTGTCTCCAAGATACTTCCTTTACATATTATCATGATTCTCCTGGATGCTGTTTCCCCAGTATTGTCCATTATCATCAACGGAGCAAATTAATGTGGTCTGCACACACGCCAAATTCCCATTACACAAGTTAGCCTAGTTTTTCCTTAAAAAGTATTGAAACCAACATCAAGACATTATTGGTTCAGGGGACTAAAGGCTCAGGCTGTTGACATCACTTCTTTATTGCCTTATTGACAAAATAGTCATGAGGAATTTCAGGTGCTCTGTGATGTTTAGTGGACCATTATAGGCAACTCAGGTCAGGCAACTTAGGTGATTAAAATTCTAAATAAGGGACACAGATTCATTCCTCCTAACCAGCCCTTCCTATTTCTAGTGAAAATAGCTTTGACTCAAACAGTAAAATCATCAAAGCTTAAAATATGGTTGCTTTAGAGGTTCTGTAACTTATCAATCTTGCTGCACCATAGAATTTGCACTACATCACAGACTTGTTGTAAGGAATGTGATTTGTAAAATTTAAAAGTGCTATACACATATGTTATTATTAAGAGTTCTGACTGACTGCTCAATAAGATAAAGTCTCTGAAAATCCTCTACAAATGAAACATTGTTGTACAGGCATGCATCTCTTCGCATAATAAATGTTTCTAAAAAGTTTGGCATTCAACTGGAAATGTTCATTAAGTAGTGGTTGATATAAGACTAAGGCTCAGGAGAGCAACTTGGACCGGAGAGAAAAATCTCAGAATTGTTGGAATAACCTCTGGTGCCCAAACAGGCACAATAAGTTAGCCAGACTCGGGGTGAGTGAAGCAGTTGAAACGTTTAATAAGCTTCCTACAGGAAATGGGTGTGGAACTCAGAGGAGCACACACACACACCCTACAGAAGCTAGAGCAAACCTTATATCGCTGTTCCTGGCCACAAGTCCCTCCTAGCTGACTTTCATTGGTAAAAGTCAGCACAGGTCATAGACTTCCTGAAACGTCTACCACATGTTCCCCTTGGTATGTTCTCCCCTGTTTCTTCATACATTGTATGTTCAAAAAACAGCATCTTAACCCTGCCGGGAGGCAGAGAAGCTAGTATTCATGAGCCTTTTAAGCATGCACACTCTAAGTAAAGCTTAACTTTTGTCCTACTTCCAGCCCCTTTAATCAAGCAACCAGTTTTAGCTGGTTCTTGAAGCTCCTGACCCAGAGCTACTTTCCTTCAATTTCCTTATATGGAAATATAATAGTTTCTTACTTCTTACAGGATCATCTTCATAGAGATGATAAATTGAACCCATGGGAGTTGAGATTACTGAATGAAAGGCAGGCTGCTCCTACATTGGCAAAGGGTGTTTCCTTATGGAAGGAGATAAATCACAGATATAGTGTATTTACAACAATATTCTACTTTCACTCTCTTTTTACCTACATATATGTGTGTGTGTCTATACCCACACCCATATATACACACATAAATATGTATATACATACATATATAAAAATATGTATGTATATACACATACATATGTATATATGTGAGTATATGTACGTGTGTATATGTATATCTATCTATCTATCTATATATTCATACATACACATACATATAAAGGTACTCCCAAGCAGGGCAGTCATGAATTTCACACAACCAAGTCTCAGTGATACCTATGAGGTTTAATTTGCCTCCTTGCATTATAATCTCCAGTTTTTCTTGTTGCCTAAATTTTGGGCACTTGTGAATATTTATTACTGGCTCCTTTCTTGGTTTTATCTGCTGGGAACTTCTCATTTTCTAAATTGCTGTTTTTTTCTTTTTTCATTGTAGTTACTTCCTATTATATATAACTTGGGGGATATACAATGGCAATTTTTTCCTCCCTTCTCCTTTCAATACTCTTAAATTTAAAGCCCTTTTGATTAGATTTGTAAGACACATTCTTGCCAGCCTTTGTTAGGTGTCATAATAATAATAGGTGGCATTTGTAGAGCTTTAAAATTTAGAAAGCACTTTACATATATTATCTCATCATTATCCTCATAAAAACTTATGAATTTGGTGTTATTATGATCTCCATTTACAAATAAGGAAAGTGAGGCTGAGAGAGGTTGAGTAATTTGCCCAGGTCTACACAGGTAATAAATGTTTGAGCCAATATTTGAACTCAGGTCTTCCTGATTCTAAATTCAGAGCTTTCCACTATGACTAGCTGCTTCTAGGCATACTTGATCTCTGGTCAGGAATCCTAATAATCAAATCTCATTCTCAGACACAACATTCTTAGCTAGTTGTCCAAATCTCAAGTTAAAATTTCTCTTCTGTCACCTAATGACTTTCAGTTTCTTGCCCAAGTATTTACGATAGTGGGTAAAACTTTCTTGGTTCCTTCTGACCATATCATTTGTACCCATATATTTGTACATCAGAAGGCGGCTGTTGTCATGTTTTGAAAAGTTTTGGAAGGTGCTGTCTTATGTCTTGGATATGTGCTCGGGCAAGACAATAGGCCTCTTCATAGTTGTTATCAGGGCAACAAATACATGCCTCAGAGCAGGGAATGATAAACTACTATCTTTTTCCTCTAACCCTTATTAGATGATCTGTATCATTGGATAGGAAAGGGGAAGGGAACAAACATTTATTAAGCACCCGCTATTTGCCACGTTCTGTGCAAGCAAGTGTATAGCTTCTGAAGCGCTACTATATAATTATTTGGAGGACAAGCTGCTTCCTCCTCCTCAGGGAATCCAGCTCCATCCTCTCAGCAAGAGAATCAAATTTATTTTTAAAGTTCTAATTATATTATTTCTTGTTCCTTTCCTTTTTCTTCTGTGTAACACCCTTCTACTTTCCAACATCCTAACAAAAGCTCTTCCCTACCTCAGATCCCCTTTTCCCTGCTGAAGTCTTGATTCTGTTTTCTTTAGGAATCCTTCATTGTCCTTAACAATGTAAAGTGTGGAGAACCATTTTTTGAGTCCCTTTACCTTCTCCTCTAGGAGGGAAGTCTGCCTACATTTAGAAAACAGATAATAGTCATAATAGGCCATAGCAGAAATATAAATATCATATACTTGATGCAAGTCAATAGTCCCTGTATTAGTTGAGATTTTGTTTTATACTTTGTTTTTGTTACTCATGGGTCATACTACTACTATACAAGTTGAAAATGTTTGTAGTCAATTATCACCTCTTAACTTGCCCACCCTACTAAATTTCTTCCTTAAAAATAGCTTCACAGATACACCCACTTTCCATTCAGACCTGCATCAAGCTCCCATTTCACCAATTTTGCCCACAGTACCAATTCACTTTATCAATTTGTTTTATCTTCTAATTGTTCAACTTACTAAAAAAACCCTAACAACTTATCTTGTGTTTTTTTTCTTGCCCACTACTTTTTTCTTTCCCATCTTGAATCTTCTTAATTTTCTACTCCCCAATTCTCCTTGATCTTACATAATTCTTTTAGATTCTTCTTAATTATTCCAGTGGAATATAGACTAGTATCTTAGTTTGGATCTGGTTCTTCAGATTTTCCACAATTTCTCCAAATTCAACCTCTGACCTACTTCTCCAGTCTAAATCCCTTCAAGGTAATTACGTGATGACCTTATTCACTTTAAGTTCTTTCTTCTCCTAGTCCTTTATCTATGACCTTCTCCCATAAAGTTTAGAAGTTTAAATTCTACTATAAAATTTCATAGAAGGGAGAGGAAGGCAGAAGAGAAGGAAAAAATATAGTCTCTCAAATAAAATCAGATTCTTGTGGATAATTTCTAGCATCCATGATAATTCTGGCCTTTACTGATACTGCTTTGGATATTGAAATTTATTAGAGAAATGGCTTTAAAGTTAGTAGGATAAACATAGTTTATTCTGCCACAACACTGCATCAAACTAATTTTTATTTTTTATTTTTAAGAAATAGTTTTCTGCTAATGCCTGACAGGCTTGAAGAATGGGAACAACAAATTCCACTCCTGGATGCCACAAGTTTGCTGTTTTGTCCATTATTTTATAAAACAGATTTTGGAAAAACCCTTTTGAAATTGTATTTGTGTCTATGTCTGCAAGATTACCATTATAAAGCTGTGAATATGCTCATGCTTTTAAAGTTCCATTTTCTACTTGTCTGCATGCTTGTAGCAGAGTTTATAAATATCAAATATCAGGCTTGTTCAGATACAGCCTATATTTTCTAGTCTGGCCTTGAAAATAAAAAAAAAAGCTTGTTAAGGAAAATAACATTTATTATTCCAATCAAGAGACTGTAAAAAACAAATATTAATCAAGGCCATCTCTATTTCCTATAAGGAAGCTAAATGGCACAATGGATAGAGGTGTAGGCTTGGAGTCAGAAGACCTGTGTTCAAATCTTGTGTCAGACACTTATTAGCTGTGTGATACTAAGCAAGTCACAACCTCTGTCTGCCCAGGTTTCTTAATTGTAAAATGGACAACAGTTGTGAGGACCAAAGGAATTAATATGTGTAAGAGGTTCCAATGTCTGGAACTTAGTAGGCATATAATAAATGTTTATTACTTCCCTTTCTCCTCTAAACATTTCAAACTTGACATGTCCAAAATAGAATTCATTATCTTCTCCCCACCTAAACCTGCCCTTTTCTTAACTTCTGGAATTTCTAGGGAGGGTACCATCATAGTTCCAAGCATCCAGTTTCAAACGTACTGTAGAGGAAACTATTTACTCTCCCTGCCATCACCCTTCTCCTCCCATCCAGTCAGTTGTGAAGTCTTATGGACTCTACCTCCACATCTCTCCTAATTGTCCTATTCTATGTGGTGAGCCACCTAGTTTAAGAGCTCATTGCCTGGGATGGTTCAATAGCTTCCTAATTAGTCTTCTTGCCCCCAATTTCTTTCCACTCTAATCCATCGTTCACACAGCTGCCAGGATGATATTCCCAAAGCATAGGTTTGACCATGGGGTCCTGTATTCAAGAAGCTTCACTGGCTTCCTCTTATTTCTGGGGAAAAACACAACCTCCTTCATTTGGCATTTAAAGTCCTTCACGGTCTGGCTATGGCTTCGTTTTCCAGGCTTATTGCACATTCTGCACTATGCTCAAACTGGTGTACTTGCATGTCCTTACACATGGCATTGAACTGCCCATCTCCATGCTTTCGTCTAGGCTGTCCGCCATTCCTATAATGCACTTCCTGCTCACCTCCACTTCTTAGAATCCTTAGCTTCCTTCAAAGCTGAGCTCAAGAGATACCTCCTGATCTCCCCAGGTGCTAGTGCCTTCACCACAGAAATTATTTTGCACTTACTCATTTGCAAACATGTATTCCCCACTCCCCCCCCCCCTTAAGAGAGTATAAGCATCCTGAGGATAGGGATTATTTCATTTTTGTTTTTGTATCCCTAGTGGCTAGTAGAGGGCCTGACATATAATAAGCACTTAATGATGTGCTGAATGAATAAATCAGACTTTTGTTTCTTTCACAAAGACACGAGGTATCAAGCAACTTTGTAAGGGTGAGAAATAGATTCTGGGGACTGTATGGAGATTGTGGAAGAGGTCACTAGAGAGACTGAGTAAAGACTCTGGAATTTTGTGACTGCTATGGAAGTTACCATCCATTCTGTGAATGACTATCTAAAAGATGTCCAATTGTTATCTAACCTGTCTTGCAAGTGAATCAGAATCCCAGGGAAGCAACATAATTGCTCCTTGGAAAAACTCTTCAGATATACTAGATTGGTGTACTTTCTAGAGTGGTTGAGAGTTGCAGTGAGCCTCTCATACATACTTCAGGCATTAGCATTACTTGGAGGGTAGCCCTAGAAGCCCTTAAAGTTATGCTTGGAAATGAGGAAATAGGTCATGGGAGTATTCACTTTATACAGCTATTCTGTGAAGAAAAGCTTGAAAGTCAGTTTCCTCTGAGGAAAATCTGAATTGTCAAGATTCCCAACTTAATTTTTTTTCCTATCAAATATAACCTCATTATAATGCTTGAAGGTTTGCAAAACAAAGGGATTGGCACCAGAGATTCATGAAAACAGCACACTTTTAGAGAGGCACTAATTTTAAGGTTTAAATACTTTCAGCATAAAGATGAGTGACTTTCCTTAAGGTTAAACATTATACTATCATTCAATCCACATAATTTAAGAAATAAAGAAAAAAAAAACATTAATGTTCCTGAGGAGTAATTTTAAGAGTGCATTAAAATTTTGTAACATTAGACATTTTTAACTGTAGGATATTATTTTCATTTAATTGACTGAAACCTATAAATATTTATCATTCGTCCTTCAAAGCACATTTGTTAGTCTGAAAGATACTTTAAGTTCAAATTAAGGACTTAAAATTGCAAATTATGGAACTAGAAAAATTATTTTTTACCTATACATATATCCTGAGTTTTGGTATTATCTATTGGTATGTTATATCTTTGATTTTCAGTTTTGATTCAAATTTAATAGGTGGTTCTTATTATTTTACGTAGAAAATAATGTATTTTTAAGCCAACAAATCTCAAAAATAATTTTAATGTAATTTTCGAAACTTTAAAAAATAAATTATTAAAGGAAGAGATAAACACTTGTCACAGTTAACCTAAAAAGGTAAGAAATAAGAGAAATTTTTGCATTACTTTCTATGAATTCATCCTAAATAAACACAGCCCTGAATAAAGAAGAAAACAAATATCATTTAGGATATTTTTTTAAAGCAAACAGGTGATGAAAGAGGAGTGGTTTTTTTTAGATTCCAAAATTAAAAAAAAACACAGCTTGAATATTTAAATATACAAGTGAGAAGATAATGGAAGTTTTGCTCAATTATGTTATATGGATACAAATAAAACCCTGGACATAGAACACTTTTCCTCTATTCCCCAACTGTTCTTTCTCTCTGGAGTGGGGCAACTTTGCTCAGTCCACTTATACAAATGCTGCCAGTTTGGAGGAGGTTTCCCAAAGGGGTAACCACACTGTTAAATTTCACCTTCATGGTCCTGTGGGTAATCCTGTTATGGAGAGCTCTTCATCTACTATTCACAACTGTAGTGATTTCTATTTAAACAAAAATAGCCAAGATGATACTGCTAACTCTTAGCCACGAAGTTTTAAGGTAAAGATAAAAGTAATCATAATAGCCTCACCATCAACCTGGGACAACACTCTCTTATCAATGTACACAGTTGGAAAAAAAAGGACATGAGTAGGGAAGAAAACCTGTGTGCCTAGGACAAACTTAACTCTGGACTATGGACCTTGATGTCCTTGATCTCTTTAGGGAATGGTCTATTGAGCCTCTCTTGGGCTTTTCCTCTTTTATTTTATTTTATTTTATTTGCTTTTTTGGTGAGGCATCAGGGTTAAGTGACTTGCCCAGGGTCACATAACTAGTAAGTGTCAAGTGTCTGAGGTCAGATTTGAACTCAGGTCCTTCTGACTCCAAGGCTGGTGCTCTATCTATTGCACCACCTAGCTGCCCCAGCTCTTCCTCTTTTAAAAAAAATATTTTTTTCTCATTACATGTAAAAACAATTTTACGCATTCATTTTTTTCTTCTTTTATATTAATTTATTTTGATTTATCAATATTCACTTACATATGCTTTTGAGTTTAAAATTTTTCTTCCCCCTCCTCCCCACCACCCTCCCTAAGATGGTGCACAATCTGATATAGGCTATACATTTACATTCATATTAAACATATTTTCACATTAGTGATGTAAGTAAAAATTAAAACCAATAGGAGGAACCATGAGAAAGAGGAAACAAAACTCAACAGAAGAGGAAAAAAAATAGCAATTCAACTTCCATAGTTCTTTCTTTGGATGTGGATAGCATTTTCCATCACAAGGCCTCTGGAGTTGTCTTCGATCCTTGTATTGACAGGAAGGGTTAAGTTTATCAATATTAGTCATCACACAACGTGGCTGTTATTGTGTACAACATTCTCTTGGTTCTGCTCACTTCACTAAGCATCAGACCATTCAAGTCTTTCCAGGTTTTTCTGAAGTCAGCCTGTTCATCATTTCTTATAGCACAATAGTATTCCATCACATTCATATACCACAACTTGCTCAGTCATTCCCCAATTGATGGGCATCCTCTCAATTTCCAATTCTTTGCCACCACAAAAAGAGTTGCTATGAATACTTTTGTACATGTGGGTCCTTTTCCCATTTGTATGATCTCTATGGGATATAGCCCTAGAAGTTCCATTGCTGGGTCAAAGGGTATGCATATTTTTATAGCCCTTTGGGCATAGTTCCAAATTGCTCTCCAAAATGGTTGGATCATTTCACAACTCTACCAACAATGCATTAGTGTTCCAATTTTCACACATCTTCTCCAACATTTATCATTTTCCTGTTTTGTCATATTGGCCAATCTGATAGGTGTGATGTGGTACCTCAGAGTTGTTTTGATTTGCATTTCTCTAATCAATAGTGACTTAGAGCATTTTTTCATATGACTATAGATGGCTTTAATTTCTTCATCTGAGAACTGTCTGCTCATATCCTTTGACCATTTATCAATTGGGGAATGGCTTGTATTCTTATAAATTTAACTTAATTCTCTGTATATTTTAGAAATGAAGCCCTTATCAGAGACACTGATCTTAAAAATTCTTTCCCAATTTTCTACCTTCCTTCTAATCTTAGTTGCATTGGTTTTGTTTGTTAAAATTTTTACCTTTCAATTTAGTAATCAAAATTATCCATTTTGCTTTTCGTAATGTTCTCTGCCTCCTGTTTGGTCATGAATTCTTCTGTTCTCCATAGATCTGATAGGTAAACTATTCCTTGCTCTCCCAGTTTGCTTATAATATCAGCCTTTATATCTAAATCATGAACTCATTTTGACTTTATTTTGATATATGGTGTGAGATTTTGGTCTATACCAAGTTTCTGCCATACTCTTTTCCAGTTTTCCTAGTAGTTTTTTTCAAAGAGTGGGTTCTTATCTCAGAAGCTGGGGTCTTTGGGTTTATCAAATAATAGACACTACAATATTAGTCATTGACTACTGTGTCTTGCATATTTAACCTGTTCCACTGATCTACCACTCTATTTCTTAGCCAGTACCAAGCAGTTTTGATGATTGCTGCTTTATAATACAATTTAAGATCTGGAATGGTGAGGTCACCTTCCCCTGCATTTCTTTTCATTAGTTCCCTTGATATTCTGGACCTTTTGTTCTTCCAAATGAACCTTGTTCTTATTTTTTCTAACTCTATAAAATAATTTTTTGGTAGTTTGGGATGGCATTGAATACATAAATTAGCTTAGGTAGAATTGTCATTTTTATTATATTAGCTCAGCCTACCCATGAGCAACTGATGTTTTTCCAATTATTTAGATCTGACTCTATAATGTCTACAGTACGTTTAAATGGAATTTCTCTTTCTATCTCTTGCTATTGGGTTTTGTTAATAATATATAGAAACGCCGATGATTCATGTGGGTTTATTTTATAGCCTGCAACTTTGCTAAAGTTGTTTATTATTTCAAGTAGTTTTTAACTTGATTCTCTAGGATTCTCCAAGTATGTTCTCTAGTGTTTTTAATAGGAATGGGTGTTGTATTTTGTTCAAAAGCTTTTTCTGCATCTGTTGAGATGATCATGTGGTTTCTGTTAGTTTTGGTGTTGATATGATGAATTATGCTGATAGTTTTCCTAATATTGAACCAGCCCTGCATTCCTGGTATAAATCCTACCTGGTCATAGTGTATTATTCTTGTGATTAGTTGCTGTAATCTATTCGCTAATATTTTGTTTAAAATTTTTGCATCTATATTCATTAGAGAAATTGGTCTATAATTTTCTTTCTCTGTTTTGACTCTTCCTGGTTTAGGTATCAGCACCATATTTGTTAAACATTTGTTTTTTTTTTAAAAATGTGTCCCTAATTTTCTCTCTTTCTCCCTCACTTTTCCCCTTCCAGAGGCAGTAAGCAATTTGATATAAGTTATACATGTTTAATCATGCAAAACATTACCAAATTAGTCATGTGAAAAAGAACACAGACCAAAAAAAAATCCCAAGAAAAATAAAAGTTGAAAAAAAAAGTATATTTTGCATTCAGACTCCATCAGTTTTTTTCTCTGGAGGTGGATAGCATTTTTCATCTTTAGTTCTTTGAAATTGTTTTAGATCATTGTATAGCTGAGATTAGCTAAGTCATTCACAGTTAAACATCATACAGTATTACTGTTACTGTGTATGATATTCTCCTTGTTTTACTCACTTCACTTTGTATTGGTTCATGTAATTCTTCCCATGTTTTTCTGAAAGCATGTTATTTATCATTTTTCTTTTCTGTCATATTGACCAATCTGATAGGTGTGAAATGGTTTCTCAGAGTTATTTAAATTTGCATTTCTCTAATCACTAGTGATTTAAAGCATTTTTATGTGACTATAGATAGCTTTGATTTCCTCACCCGAAAATTGCCTATTTATATCCTTTGCAATTTATCAATCACAGAATAATTTTTATAAATTTGACTCAGTTCTCTCTCTCTATATATGTATTATATATATGTACATATATATACATATATGAAATGAAGTCTTTATCAGAGACATTTGCTGTAAAAATTATTTCCTAATTTTCTACTTTCTAATCTTGGTTGCACTGGTCATTTTATATCTTATAATGCTCTCTACTTCTTGTTGTGCCATAATGAAACATTTTTGTACAGGCATGGTTGATATAAGACTAAGGCTCAGGAGAGAGACTTGGACTGGAGAGATAAGTCTCAGGATTGTTGGAAATAACCTCTGGAGTAGTCCAACAATTCTTAAATTATCTCTACTGGATCTATCTTCCAGGTCAGTTATTTTTCCAATGAAATATTTCACATTTTCTTCTATTTTTTCATTTTATTTTCAAATTTTGTTTGCTTGATTCTTGATGTCTCATAGAGTCATTAACTTCCACTTGCCCAATTCTAATTTTTAAAGCATTATTTTCTTCAGTTAGCTTTTGTACCTCTTTTTCCATTTGGCCAGTTTTACTTTTTAAGTAGTTGTTTTCTTCAGCTAATTTTTTACATACTTTTCCAATTTTTGCATTTCCTTTACTAAGCTGGTACAGGAGTATGATGAAGTCCTACAGCTAGGATGAGTATTATGAGGTGACTGCCCTGGGTGCCTTCCTTAAATGGAGGATCTAGGAGGATCTGTCCAATCTCCATCCCCCCCCCCAACAGAGGTAGAGAGTCACTTTAGGAGCAAGTGATACTGAGGAGATGTGAGTTTCTGAGTTGATGTCATCTTGAAAGATGATGAGTTTTTGGAGATTGTGAAGTCCAGGCAAGCAGTTGGGTCAGAAACGAAGGATCTTTTAACCTCAGATAATAGGATGTAGAAATCTCAGGGGAGTCTATTTTGAGCAAGCTGGATGAGTTGCTTATAAGTAGGTGGTAGTCAGGATGACATCATTTTTAAAAATCATCATTTTCATTTATTTTGGTAGTTTTTAAAACTAAAATTGTGACTTTTTTTTTAGAAATTCCTTTATGCTAATGTTCATCACTAGGTTTTGGTGACTCAAGTACACTTTTCAGAAGTTTAATTTTATTTAAATCAAAGCTACTTTGTACTGATAACAGTAAGATGATTGCCACATATGAGAGAACACTATGTAATTCTGAATCTATGCATACTCTGAGCTCACTGTTACCTATTATACATAGCAAACAAAAGGATTGTGCCTTTCTTTGGGACCAACTCACTCTCATGGCTTCTTTTTCTACCTCTAAGTTGACAACTGACAAATCTCCACCTGTAAGATAAGAAGGCAGTCCCCTTTTGGCTACCTCCCAATTCACACTCATAGGTCAAGTTCCCCTAGGAGATGGCTACCACATGTTCAAAGTACTCTGAGTCCTTAGTCCTAGAACTATAATTCTAGCTCATGAACAGCTTCTGACATCTAAATATGTTCAACTATCTTGTGGACCTTTACCACTGACATTTCAAACTGAACGTGTCTAAAATTGAATTCATCTTCATTCTCACTAAACATCACTCCTTATATATTCCCTTTCTCTAATGATGGTCTCATCATATTTCCATTTTTCTAGGTTTAACACTACAACCAATTGCCAAGTCCTCCATCTCCATTTCCATAGTATTTGCTGTATCCATCCCTTCCTTTCTACTTCTAGTGGCACCACCTTAAGTCTAAACCCAATTATACTTTTACTTGATTTAATGTTCTTACTATTTTTTCTAGCTACAGTCTCTTCCCTTTCTTTTAAGTCTTCTTTCACACATACAATAAAGAAATCATCCAGTTACATAGATCTGATCATGTTATTCTAGCTCATAGATTTTTTATGGCTTCTCTAGGGTTAAATATAAACTTCTTAGCCTCACATTCCATCAACGCCAAAATCTGATTCTAACTTACTTTTTCAGTCTTATTTCATACTATTCCCCTGTGTGAGTCCAGGTTAGCTGGACCATTCATTGCTTCCCAATCTCATCCATTACTATGGATTCCCACATACTATCTCACATGCCTGGAACAGATTCCTTTTCCTCTACATATCTGGCTGTTGAGATCCTTTTTCTTCAAGAACCAGCTCAACTGTCACCTCCTTCATAAAGCCTTTCTTATTCATCTCAGTTAGAAATGATCCCTTCCCTCATTCTCTCATCTATGTCTGATCTTTCTAATTCATATCCCAGTCTCATTTATATTATAATTATTTGTATATGTGTCTTAGTCTCTACTTGTCAAACATTTTTTTGAAAACAGGGATTATCTTATTTTTCCTCTTTGTATACTATAGACTACCTAATTCTGGACTTTGCACATGGTAGGAACGTAATAAATATTTTCTGGATTCTTACTAAAACACTAAATATTGTTGCTACTTGATTAGCCAATGCTCTTGAAAAAAACTAAAAAATCCAAAGTCATGGACTTTCTGTTCAAATAGGCCAGTTAGTTTCATTTTTTTCATGGTGATAGAAAGAGCTACATCTAGAAATTGTAGCACATGGGCATTTGAACATATTGTGAGAGGTAAGGCAATGGATTTGCTGTGTGTGTGTGTGTGTGTGTGCACGTAAGTGTGATTTTGTGGTTTACATGAAAGTAAGGCTCATGGGATGCCCACTCCTTCCATGCCTTCTACCTGCCTTCTCCATGCCATGATGTTTTAATACTCATCTTTTATACTCTTATTGTGTGAAAATGATTTCCCTCCCCTTCTTTCTTTCCAGTATAGTCCCCTATCTGTCTCATTTCTGTCTTCTTCTAGACTTGTTCTTAACAGGGTATGAATTTAGATGGCTCATTCATGATTATTGGACATTTTTAAGCATACCTTGTCTGCTTTCATTAGCAAAGTATGAATCAAGATGACTGTCTAATTTGTAGGATTTAATGGCACCAAAAGAGTTGAGAAAATATACCTTTCCTTTCAATAGAGAGATAGGGAATCATGGATAGAAAATGTTGCATACACTGTCAGTAGGTGTAAGATAAAAGAAATATTTTTCACTGCTAATTTGATCAATTTGATTATTAATAATTTTTAAAATAAGTTGACATATACCCTTTGTTTTTATATCATAGTAATTTCTGGATTTTATTCCACCTCCACCCCACCAAAACCCAACAAGCTCTTTTTTTTTTTGGTGAGGCAATTGGGGTTAAGTGATTTGCCCAGAGTCAAATAGCTAGTGAGTATTATATGTCTGAGGCTGAATTTGAACTCAGGTCCTCCTGACTCCTGGGCCAGTGCTCTATTCATTGCACCATCTAACTGACCCTAAAGAGCTCTTCTTAACAAAGAAAATTAGTTAAATGCAATCAACCCATATAACCATTGAATCTGACAGGTCTTTTTTTTCTTCCTTTTTTGGGGGCATCACTACTATTACTCCCTCCATACTGGCTTGCATAATTGCTGCCTTCCTCCCAAAATAGAGTGCTCCCTTACAACAAATGCATATAGTTAAGCAAAACAAAAAAAAAGAATCCAAACATCATGAATGAAAATGTCTGAATCCTTCTCTACCCCGAGTGTATCGCTTCTCTGCTTCTCCGCCAAGAGGTAGAAAGCATGATTCATCCATCATCAGTCTTTTGGAATAGTGGTTGGTATTTGTATATTATCTTTACAATGGTCTTTGGATAAAGTGCTCTAGATCTGCTTAAGTAATACAATGAGTAGAGAACTGGACTTTGAGTCAGGAAAAAAAGTTCAAATCCAGTCTTAGATACTTACTGTCCGACTTTGAGAAGTCAACTAACTTCTTTATGCCTCAATTTCCTCATCTGTAAGATGGGAATAATAATATCCTCTACCTCCCAGGGCTCTTTTGAGTATCAATTGAGAAAATCTTTGCAAATCTTAAAGCACTATATAACTGCTAGCAATAATTATAATTATTCTGCTACAATTTATGTAAATCATTCCAGGTTTTCTCCATATCCATCCATTTTGTAATTTCTTATAGCACACTAATATCCCATTCCACATATATATCCTTTCCCTAACTGGTGGAGGCCTTTTAATTTTCAGTACTTTTCCACTGCAAAAAAAAAAGCCAAATCTGAAATAAATATTTTTGTATATTATAAGTCCTTTCCTTCTTTCATTGATCCCTTTGGAGTGATCTAGTAGTTGTATGAAGTTTGACTTTTTGAGCTTTTGTTTGAAAATGCTTTCCATAATAGATGAACCAATTAATTCACACCTCCACCAGCAGTACATCAGTGTACCCATCTTCCTGCATTGCTTCAAACAATTGTATTATACATTTTTTGGGTCCTTGCCCTCAAGGAGCTTGCAATCTAATGGGGGAAGAAAATGTGTGTGTGTGTGTGTGTGTGTGTGTGTGTGTGTGTGTGTGTACCCGAATTTTTCATTCCTGACTCTTTGTGATCCAATTTGGAGTTTTCTTGGCAAAGATACTGGAGTGGCTTGCCATTTCCTTCTCCAGATCGTTTTATAGAAGAAACTGGGGCAAACAGAGTCAAGAGACTTGCCCAGGGTCACATAGCTAGTAGGTATCTGAGGCCAGATTTAGTATTCCTAACTCCAGGCTAGCACCTTATCCACTGCACCACCTAGCTGCCCTACAAGGAAGCTAAAAGGGAGGGAAAGTATTTGGTATAGGGGCATGGTGAGTTACCTGGAAAGTTCTGAGCCCCCCAGCAAAGGAAAGCTTTAGGAGACGTTTGCTATGCACTTCAACCTTCTATTCAGAGCAATTGAAAGAGCTGGCCAGGTGCTTGGTATCAAAAACTAAGCCAATCTGCATGTGATGATGAGATTTTAGTTGATCAAATTATCCTTTGACCACCTGTCTATTGGGGAATAGTTCTTGTTCTATTAAATCAAATCAACAAGGATTATTAAATATTTACTATGTCAGGCTCCGCACTAAGCACTGGGGATAAGAAAAAAGGCTTAAACAGTCCCTGTTGTTAAGGAGCTAACAGTTTAATGAGGGAGACAAGCAAACAAACATGTAACAAGATCTATATGGGAATAATTGGAGATAATCTTCTAGCATTATGGGGGATTGGGAAAGCCAGGAGGCAAAGATGAAGAGGGAAAGAATTCCGGGTCTGGGTTATGAGTCAGTAAAAATGTTCAATCAGGAAATGGAGTGTCTTCAAGAAACAATAGGAAGGCCAGTGTAACCAAGTCACAAAGTGATGAGGTGGTGGGAAATAAGGTATAAGAAGACTGAAAAAGGTCATGTTTTACAAAAGGTTTTAAAAGCCAAATGGAGGATTTTATATTTGATCTTGGAAATAATAAGGAATCAATGGAGTTTGTTAAATAAGGGAGACATATAGTCAGACACCCTTTAGGAAGTTCATTTTGATAGCTGAAAATATATTCTTATATATTTTTATTAGTTTTTACACATGCACTCATACTACAAGAGAAATTTGGTGCCAATGTTTTGTCCACTTAACTATTTCACTTTTAGTTTTAACTGCATTTTCTTGTGTGTAATCTTCCCACCAATTTTGTTATAAAAATTGTCTATTTTATTGCTTGTGATTCTGTCTATTCCTTATTTGGTCTAGAACTCTTCCCTAATTCATGATATGACTTTTTATGTTTCATCACGTGAACTCATTGTGGTATATGGTATGAATTAGCATCTAGACTTGTAGAAATTTTCTGTAGTAATCTGAATAGAATCTATTTTTCTTTCAGACTATCCATTATTTTGACAAATAGCAAGTGCTTGGATTTATTGAACACCATGCTACTATGATAATTTCTTCCTGGACCTTGAATACTTAATCTGTCCCAATGATCTACTTTTTTTTAATCTAATAGCAAATTGTTTTGAACATTATTGCTATATAATTTGAGATCTGATCCTGCTACCTTTCCCCCCCTTCCTACCTTTTTATTTTTTTCATTATTTCTCTTAAGATTCTTGACCTCCTCCCCTCCAAATAAATTGTTATTATTCTGTCTAGTTCTTTCTTTTTAATTTTACTTTTAATTAATGGAATAAAAGAAGCATTTATATTAACATAACACAATAAAAAAGATGATTGCACATGAAACTACAAATATACTACGCACAACTTGCTATTCCTTTAAAATATACAACAAAATTGTCATGTAAATTTCTTTTTTTCTTCCCTTCTCCCAACCCCCACCCTAGAGATGGCTACCATTAGACACACACACATACACACACACACACACACACATCTACATTCCTATCTATCTATATGTGTGTATGTATGTAGGTAAAATTATTTTATGCATACTTCTATTTATCAGTTCTTTTTTTGGATTCAGATAACTTCTTTCTTCACATGTCCTGTATAACTAATTTGGGTATTCATTGTAGTCAAAATGACATGTTCACTAAAAGTCATTCTTACAAACAATATTGCTGTTAATATATACAATATTCTCTTGTTTCTGCTCATTTCACTCTTCATTATTTCATGCAAATCTTTCCATGTTTTTCGAAAACCATTGAGCTCATCATTTCTTACAGTGCAGTAGTATTCCATCACAATCATATACCACAACTTGTTCAGCCATTCCTCAACTGATTGCCATCCCTGCAGTTTCCAGTTCTTTGCTCCCACAAAGAGAAGTGCTATAAATATTTTAAAGCATATAGGTTCTTTTCCTTTTCCCTTAGTTATCTTTCCCTAACTATCCTTTATTAATTTAATTGTTATTAAACTACCCACGCCCTTTGACCCAGCAATACCACTAACTTGGTCTATTTCCAAAGATAATTAAGAACCTATATGTTGTCTAGTTCTTAAAAGTAAGAGAGGCAGCCTAGCATTGTAGATAGAGAGCTGGCCTAGAAGTCAGGAAAACCTGAGCTTTAGTCTTGTCTTTGATACATATTGGCTGTGTGACTGGACAAGTCATGTAACCATTCAATGTTTTAGGCAATAATTTAGACTCTAAGCTTCACAGTAGATTTGAACTTGTATTAGTAGAGGTAGTTTTACTCATGGAAGTTTCCTATATCAATGAATCACTGACCCAGCCCCTATCCAGTCCTTATGTACAAAATAAGTCTATGGTATTTATATTGATATGGCAACACACTTGTGAAGCAATTTAGATAACATTGTCATTTTTTTTATATTGGCACAGTCCAACCATGAGCCATTAATATGTCTAATTATTTAAGATGGTCACTATTTCTATAAAGAGTGTGTAGTAGTCATATTTATAGAATTCCTTTGTGTGTTCTGGACTCCTAGAAATTTTATGTATGTAGTATTTTGAATGGAATTTATTTTTAAATCCCTTCCTATTGGATTTATTGGTAATATTCAAAAGGGCTAATTTTTTGTGAGTTTATTTTATATCCTGTTACTTTGCTGAAGCTCTTTTAATTAATTTTCAGTAGATTCTTTAGGGCTCACTAATTAAACCATAATACCTACAAAAATTGCAATTTTGTTTCCTTTTTAACTATGATTATTCTCAATTTATTTTTCTTATCCTATTGCTATAGTTAGTATTTCTTGCACAAGTTCAAATAATAATCTTGTCATGCTGGTCATGTCACTCCTGGTCATGCTGGAATGCTGGAAAGATCTTTAACATTTTTCCATTACAGATAATGTAATGGAATAATGTAATGTAATATACATTACAGTAATGTAATGGAATAATGAAAGATAATGTAATACAGGCTCTTAGTTATATACATATACATATATGTGCATGTATTATATATACATCTATATATATATTTATATATATATATCTCAAACTTTTCTAAAATTCTACTCATGTCTTAAATTTTTTTCTTATCTATTTTTTGTTAGGTTTGTGTATGTAAGAAAGGGGCACATTCAGTGTCTGCAATTCAAAGTGTCTATTTATCTCTGGTCTTTGCATCAGGAATGCTTGAAAGTCTTCTCTTCTCTTTTAGGTTTATTCTTTCCCAATAAGAAATATTCAGTTTTTCAGAATACATTATTCTTGCTTGTAAGCCTTTTGGAATATTATATTATGAGAATTTCTTTCCTTTAAAGAAGTTGCATCATAGTCATGTGTTATCCTGTTATAGTTCCTACATATTTTTTTTTATCTTCTCCCCCATCCCTATCCCCTTAACATTTTCTTTCTAAATCTAGAAGACTTTTATACTCTTGTAGATGTATATGTATTGTTCCTTCTTGAACCCATTCCGGTAGGTTTCCAGAACTAACAGCCCTCCTCCCCCACCTAATTGCTCGGTATTAGTTCTTCCTCTCCCACCACATTTGTATAAGATAATTACTCTTTTTAGTTGTTCCTGAACTGTTTTACTTTTTGAAGTCATATCATGCTCAGGTCTAGCCCAGTCTTTCTTATGAACTACCCAATTATTAATAACAACCTTAGACATACATTTTACATTTTACATACATAAAAGTCTGTACTTATTGAGTCCCTTGTAATTGGTCTTTGGTATGTACCTTATGTTTCTCTTGGCCCTTATATGTCAAATTTTCTATTAAGGTCAGGTTTGTTTGTTTGTGTTTAACAAAGTCATGGAAGTTTGACAACTCATTGAATATCCTTTTTTTTTTCATTCAGTATTATGCTTAGCTTTGCTGGGTATATTTTCAGCCGGAACCCTAGCTCTTTTGCTCTTCAATATATAGTGTTCCAAGACCCGCAATCTTTTAGTGTTATTGCTGGTAGGTCTTGTGTGATTCTAATTGTGGCACTGCCATATGTAAATTTTTTTTTCTTGTACCTTACAATATTTTATCCTTGAGCTGAGGGTTTTGGAATTTGACTGTAATATTCCTGTGTGTTTTCCTCATAGGATCTCTTTCAGATGGTGATAGGTGGGTTTTCCCATTTCTACTTTCCCCTCTTTTTCTAATGCTTCAGGACAATTTTCTTTAATTATTTCTTGTATTTTCGTATTGATTCTTTTTTTGATCATAGCTTTCAGGTAGTTAAATTATTCTTATGTTTTCTCTTCTTGATTTGTTCTCCAGATTAGTTGTTTTTCTTATGAGATATTCACATTCTCTTCTATTTTTTCATTCTTCATATTTTGTTTTATTATTTCTTCGTCTCTTATAACTTCGCTGGCTTCCCCTTGCCAATTCTGACTTTCAAGGAGTAATTTTCTTCCTTAAGATTACGGATCTCCTTTTCTAATTGGTTGACTTTCTTTTCATAATCCTCTTGTTTTTCTTGGATTGTTCTTATTTTTATTTTTTTGGTTTTTCCTCAATCTTTCTCATTTGATTTTTAAAGTCTTTTTAAAGTTCGTCTATGAATTCTTTTCAGGCAGGTGATCATTTGACTCTACTCTTTAGGGTAGAAGAGGGTTCTTTGCTTCACTATCCTCCTCTGAAGATGAACCTCCATCTTCTTTATTCCCATAGTAACTCTCTATGTTTGGATTCTTTCTCCTTTGCCTGTGCATTTTTTTTTGTTTTGGTAATAACTCAATTTTTCTAATAACCTCCAGTTTTGGGGCATGGGGGTGGTGGTGCCTCTGGCCTTAGGTCCTCCCTCAGTTCTGACCTCTGATCTTGAACATAAACCAAGACCTCCAGCCTTCTGTAAGTGCCCACAGACAGCACTCACAGCCAGATTCTGTACTCATCAGGCAGATGTTGGTTCCTTCTTGCCCCTGGCTGTGTCTCCATAGCACAGCTGGGTCTACAGTTCCTTGTCAGCAGAGGTTCCTTCGGTCTTCCCTGGCTCAGACACCCAACTCCCCGGAGAAGTTTCAATGGCTGGGGCCAAACCAGTTAACCCTAGAGCTTGCTGCTTCTTGTTTAAGGGGTTCCTAGCCTGGATGTGTTTATTCTTTATGGGAACCAGACCTAGTTCTGGGATTTTTCTTCAAATTTTCTCCAATTGTCCCAGGAAGACTCCTGTTCTGCCTCTTCTCTTGTTTATTTTTATCACTCTATGTTTGCCTTGAGGTGGTGTTTTATCTCTTTTGTGAAGGAAAATCTTGAGAGCTTGGAATTTTCTGATCTACTTTGCCATCTTCCCAGAATTCCTTTCTGGTTCCTTCATTTTTGAATTTTTTTTTCTGATTACTTACAAATTTTTTTTCAGAAGTTCTGAATTTTGATCAAGATATTCCTAGGAGTTTTAAATTTTTTTTAGAAGGTGATCAGGGGACTGTTTTTATTTTTACTTCACCCTATGATTCTGCTGGGGTGATGAGACTAACTCCCTAAATTCCTAAATCCCTAAAAGGAAAAGACCATGCCTTTGAAAGCAACCCAGTCCCTGAATTTTCCCATATATTTCAGCAGCCCAGATCATTGGGCTCCACCCAAGGCAACTGGTCCACCCCATCTCACTTAGCTCACCTAAATAGCTTACTTACATCAGTTCCTTTCACTGTAGCTCTTGGTCTACCCCAGACTACTTACCACTCCTTAATCCCATCCAGATCCTTTCACTGTCCTTTTTGTATAAAGGCATCAGTCTCACCCCCATTAAGTTGCAGGTTCACTAAGAACCCTGCCCACTCTTATTGGCATTACAATAAAACTTGTCATTTGACTAGAAGAAGGTTTGAGTGTGTGAATTCATTGTGGGTGGGTGCTGTCCTGTAGGCTGACATTTTGGGGTTCCCTGAAACCCCAAATTACATCAGCATGACTAAACAAAACATTGTGCTTCAATAAATGTGTATATATATGCATGCATATACATATGTATACATGTAAACCTATATAGGTACATATATACATGCATATACACATCTATTATCCAAGTTTTTTGTTTAGGCATGGTTTACATAGAGTCCAATTAGTCTAAAATGATCTATTATTCACATTTTTTTCCAGATCAGTTGTTTTTGATGGTAGATACCTTAGATATTCTTTAACTTTTTTTCAACTTTTTGACTTTCCTCTCTGCTTTCCTGGAATAACTGCTTTGTTTCTTCCATTCTAGTCAAGGATTTTACTACTTACATGACGTTTTCTATCTTCTGGTCTGTTATTTACTTTCTTCTCATTTTTTCCCCTTTTAGAACCCTAATTTTATATTTTGATCTTTTCCTTCATTTTTTTTTTTCCAGCCACTCATAATCCTTTTGGCCAAGCCATTTATTTTATTAGCTCTACTTATAGTTTTTGTGGAGATAATAATTTTTTTTTTTTAGAGATAATGACTTGAGCTTCTCTTTACCCGTAGTATTTCTTCATCACATTCAGTATTTTCTTTTATTTAGTGTTATAACCAACCTCAGTTTTTGTATTGGGACTGTGCTTGGGGTAGTCCCTTTTGATACTAATGGATGGGTTGGGTAGATCTGGCTCAGGCCTATTCTCTCTGAAATGTGGATGTCACTTCAGCTACCACTGTGGATGGGATGGCTGGTATTAGACCCCATCTTTTGCCTTAATCCCTGGATTTTGCTGCAGCTTTTTTTCTGGTGGGTCACTGCAAGTTCTGACTCCTTCTCCTTGTATAATATTCTATTAGGAGCTGGTTTGGTCATCTATTCTGGCCTTGTTCCAATGTCAGATATCATACTCATCTCAGGCCCCTTACAAGGTTATTTGACATGATTGCCTAAGGTCTGAGTTAACCTTAATCCTGCTTTGGATCCCAATGCACTGAGGAATGCATTGCTGCATTCTCTTATTGTGCAGTGACCTGAGGGAGGCTCTACTCCTTACTTCTGTTCAAACTCGGGGCCAGGACATGACTTCAGGCCCTCAATTACTGGAGGTATGGCTATCTTCAGGACCACTCTTGAGGTATCTGCATACTTCTAGACTGTTCACTGGAGTTTGTGCTGGCTTCCTTAGTGTTATCCCTCTCTCAGTCTCTATTGGCTTCTAGTTGTCTTTCATGCAAATCTGGATGGAATAGATGAGCTTACATCAGTTTTTCTACAGTATTTTTTTTTATCATTGCTCTCTCCAGAGCCCTTTATCAGATATTTGCTAGAGTTTATGTGGCAGAGCTGGGCTCCTCCATAACTTTTAACATAGTAATTAAATCAGAAGTCCACCAATGTGACTTTAACCATTATTGGTATATTATACCTGTGACATTCACATTTACCTCTGGCTACTGAAAACCAATGAGAACTATATTATATAGAACATTTGATCTCACTATGAAACAACTTCCTCAACTCCTATTAGGTCATGTTAAAAACAAGAGTAATCTTTATAGGATCGTTGGCTAATAGTTGTAGAGCTGGAAGGTTCCTTAGAGGCCATAAAGTCCAACCCCTTCATTGTACAGATAAGGAAACTGAGGCAGAGGTAGCTTTAATGATATACCCAGGAACATATAACTAGTAATGTCTGAGGCAGGTTTATACCCAGGTCTTCCCAATTCCAAGACTAAAACCTCATCCACTATATGATGCTCCTACTATTTGGTGGAACTGTCAAATCTTTTAAAGAAATATTTATTTATTTATAAATAAATTTTATTTATATATTTGTTTATTTAGAAATAAACATGCTTATAAACATATAAAGAATATCTAAGGTATCTACCATCAAAAACAACTGATCTGGAAAAAAATGTGAATAATAGATCATTTTAGACTAATTGGACTCTATGTAAACCATGCCTAAACAAAAAACTTGGATAATAGATGTGTATATGCATGTATATATGTACCTATATAGGTTTACATGTATACATATGTATATGCATGCATATATAAATAAATAAAGAAATAAAGAAATATTTATTTAGACTTCTAGAATAAGCAATGATACTGCTTCTCTTTTGACAGTAGAAATGGTTGCTCTCAGGACAGTGGTCCTCCAGAGCTAAAAGACTATGTGACAATAAGAACCATTGTTGGTGCCAGAGAGCAGGAGTCTGAGCTCTAGATTTAGGATTATAAAAGAGGTTCAAATCTAGGGAGAGTTTGACCTTCAGAGAGAAGAGTCAAGTTCATTCATTTGGTTAATTAACAAGTCCAAAACCTCAAATTCAGGAGCCCTAGGGAGAATCATTTGAAGCTGAAATCTGACTCATGCCTAGGGTCTCTTCAAAAGGGGAGAGTAGAAAGATACTCAATGTACAATGTGGATCATGTATAGGAAAACTATTTCTTTTACACAAAGGAAATGCTAAACACAAATGAGTTACAGGAAAACTTAATGAAATAGCAATATTAACATATGATTGTTTATATTCTCCCAGAAGGTTGGCAAGGAAAACTATCAACAGCATAAAGCAGTTTGTGGAATTGTTAAACTGATTCATATTTTACCTTAATTGCACTGTCCAAATAATTCCCCCCTGGTCCATGTCTTTTGCAAATCAAGCCAGGGGTCTTATTTTTTTACTCATTTGTCTTCTCTTCTATGAAGTTGCCTCCAGACCTGTACTTGTCCTTCTTGGGGCTGCTGTTAAGTCGCTTACATTCAGGCAAAAAAAAAAAATGCAAAGCAGAGGATCAAGCAGAGGCCCAGGCTCCAGGTCATCTAGCTAAAACTTGATCTCAAGTTTTTTGATTCCTAGTTTAATTTCTATTTCTACTGTGCTATACTATCCTTATCAATCAATCAATCAATCAATCAATAAACATTTTATTAAGTACCTAGCATATGCTAGGTAACGTGTTAATTGCTGGGGATACAAAAAGAGGCAAAAAACAGTCCCTGCCTTCAAGGAGCTTACAATCAAATGAGGGAGAAAACATGCAAATAAATATAGACAAAGCAAGCTACATACAGGAGAAATAGGAAATAATTAACAGAGATAAGGCATTGGGATTAAGAGGGATTGGGAAAGGATCCTTCATTCCATACATATTGCAATACTGGTTTATTTTAAAGTTTTTTTTTTCACATAGATATTAATAGCATATTTACATGCTTATCACCTCGATGTTTATTCACTGACATTGTTGCTTTATTAATATTATTTAATCTCCTGGACCTCTGTTTTAATAATTTTAAGAGTATTTAGTAAAGATTTTGGCAAATGTAGCAATGAATGTGCTCATTCCTGAAGGTTCCTGTGGTGCAGATCACACAGAAAAAAAAAATACTAGTACCAGGTACACAAAGGAACTCTGCACATGTGTAACTCTTTACAGGAACTGGTAACAAATTAAAAAAAAAACACTGATTAGTAAAATAGAGATTGCATTTTTCTTTCTTATTAATGGTGCATCTTTGAAATCCAGGACACTTAAACACCAATCTTTGAAGGTTATTTGGGAATTTCCATAGAACGTATACTAATTTCAATTCACTTTCTGACAAAGAATATCTTGCCTATTTCTCTTCTGGTTTTGACAATGCTAAGCTTTATATAGCAAAGCTTCAACTGCAACCCAAGTAATAGTGCTGAGGCTGCATCTATAAAGCCAACAAATGAGATTTTTAAAATGTTTTACAAACTTTTCAAAAATCTTACCATTTGTTTTCTTTATTATTTTTTAATTGAAACTTCCTCTGTAGCATTCAGAGTAAGGAAATTGAAAAGATAGTGGTCAAGATATATTACAACTATGCATCTTATTTATTTCAATAATGAGAGTAACAGTTTGCAATATGTATGTTCCATATATAGTAGCTATAACAAAGAAGCCAAAACTTTTAGCCTTGCAACAAATCCAACACTCCTGACTACTATGGTTTTTAAGATCATTCTAATCAGGGAATTGTGAAATGGAGAGAACAAGGATCAGTTCTCTGACTTATCTTGTTGCGTACTTTTCAATACTATCAATCTCAATTCTAGAATGTCAGAAAAACAACTTTATTTATTAAAAAACAATAAAGCTTTGTTTATGCATCTGCATTGGGCTGCACATTATAGAGATGCTACACCCTACCCCTGAGCTTATCAGCTAACTCTATATTCATATTTCTGATATGTATATTCATATATATACATACACGTGCATATGCACAAATATTGGGGTATTTAGGGAGTACTAGTACCTCTAGTGTGAGGGCTTTCCAAGCCCTTTTCAGGGTTGCTCATCCACTTTTGCTGTCCACCTTCATTCAACTCTTACCAGTGGTTCCAAGAAGCTGCAGCATGTGCAGCAGCCATACTTCAGTAAACCATCTTGTCATTCAGGCTAAACCAGGTTGAAGGTAACTGACAGGCCTTAAACCTGTTGGTGAATTAAGAAGACAGCTAGTTCAGGCATGTGAAGATTTTCCCTGGCAGAATGGGCAGATAAGAACAATTTGTTCCAACAGCCATGAAGGTGGCTGAAGCAGGTGCTGTGGAATGCTTTAGAGCTTAGTCAGGCATTGAAGATATCAAGATCATCCACTGCATCCTGGCCCATCACCAGTTATGTTAACTTTTGTCTTGCCATTGGACTTCAATGACTAAGGAAGAGTGAGTGAGGCTGATGACTTTGTGCAACTTTGCCTCACTTAAATCTAATTCACACGCAAGTTAAGACATCACTTGTGATGTCATTCATCCTTTTTGAAAATGAAGGACGAACAACAATAATATGCACAAGTATATATATTATATATACACATATATCACATATACCCATATATGCATACACATGTGTGCATATGAACATAATATACACATATGTGAATACATATACAGATAGTATATTTATATATACATATGTATGCATGTCTATATACGTTTTGTGAACGCAGGTATATGCCATGTACGTATATATGTATGTCTGTGTGTATATATATATATAAACACACACATATATATGTATATATATATACAAACATGTGTGTGTATGTATGTGTGTAATTTTGTACTTAAAAACTGTTTGTTGTTGTTTTTTGTCCTTCTTTCTGGAAGAGGACCAATGACATTGGGAAGGTGATGTCATGACTTGCAAGTGAATTGGATTTAAGTGAGGCAGTGCTGTGTAAAGTTACCAGCCTTATTCTTTCCTCTGGACCCATCTGGGTCCAGTGGCAAGATACAGACCAGGGTGACTGAAGATGGCCCTGCCCTTTACAATTATAGTAGCCAGAAGTGTTGGATTTGTTGTAAGGCTGAAAGTTTTTGTTTCTTTGTTATAGCTACTCTATATGGACTACACATACTGCTTTTGACATACTATAGGCATCATGGAGGACATGACACTTTAGATGGGCTTGAAGGGAAGGTGTGACTTTAATAGATTTAGATTCGAATCCTGTCAAATCATAGATGTGGATGCATAGCTAGATGACCTGACACAATGATAGGTGCTGGGAATACGAAGACAAAAATAAAAATAACACTCACCATATATGTGTGTATACATATATACACATGTTTGTGTGTATATTATACACATATATGACTATACACATACATGTATATATGCAATACATATCCACATATGCCTATGTCTATGTGCACATCCCTATAGAGCAGGCCTACCTACTTGGCAGTAGGTAGGGGTCAAAATTAAAATAGGCTAAACTTCTTCAGTTCACAGATAGGTTAGACTAGAGACAAACTGATGATGGTTGGTTGCCACAGATCATGTAACAAACAGGAGAGTGAGCAGTGGCAACCTTACATTTTTGTGAGTGACTGAAATCCTTTAGCAGGCCACAAGCATCCCATGGGCCATGTGTTATACAGGCCTGTTATAGATACACAGTCCCAGATAGCTACTTAATAAAGGTTTGTTGTATGGAATTGATAGAATTGAATTTCTAGGCAATATGTGTGCACACATATGTACATGCACATATGTGTGTGTACTTATGTACACAAACACTATTAAAGCTATCACATGAGAATGTGACACACATACATATATACATATATAACATTTTGTATCTCTTAAAGCACTATGGAGAGATCAACTATCATGGGGGGAAAACTGAGTAACAAAACAGAATGAGATAAGTTTAAGGAACAGGCCCAGCCAAAGTGTTATGAAGCAAGGGCTTGCTTTCACCTGAAGGTGGCCAAGGAAGGCTACCTCGAGGGCAGTAGAACTTTAGTTGGTCTTTAAAGGAAGGGTGGGACTTTAATAGATTCAGATGCCAATCCCTTCAAAGGAAGCTCTTTCTTGGAGCCAGTGGAGAAGGATCACCTTGGTCATTGCAGCATAAGCAGAAAGTAAAGTGAGATACTATTCCATAGCCTTCTAAAAATTGTATCTTGTTTTTAAATTTCAAGGCAAACCTCAGGAGTTCTAATAGGTTCTCATTAATTACCAGGGATAGGGAAGACAAAATGTGAAAATGGCTACGTCCTTCTTTAAGATGTTTAAAAACTTCAAACATCTATGGTCATTTTATGCTTCCTAGTGACTCAAGGTCACCCTATACAGTCATAGCAGCTGGAGCTACTCACTTGAATAGCACTAGATGTACCAGAAATTTTTCCTTCTTGCCATGCATAATTACCTGTTTATGGCCTTGAGAGTCCTATTTACAAGATAGCTAATCTTGTGAACTAATCTAACCTATTATAGTAGATGGCCAGAAAGGTTAATGAATTACTCCTATAAGGTACCATATTGTAATGTGAATGAAATAATTGAAGGTCAGGCATTAAACAAAAACAAAAATCGAGTACTGCATGAACAATTTTAGCAAAGGCTTCAATGTATTTAGTGGTACAGAAGAGAGCAAAGATGAAAGAAGGAGAGAAATATGTGAAAAGTCACAATTATTCTTTCAATTAGGCTCAGAGGAACATAGGAAAGAATTAGAAAAAAATTTCAAGAAGAGGAAACTTCATATCAAACTCTTACAAACATATAGTAACAGAAAGAACACTGAACTTGTAGACTTAGATTCTATTTCCAGCTCTTCTACCTAGCCTCTGACCTTGGTCAATTAACTGATCCTATGTTTCCTCACTTGTAAAATGAGAGAAATTCCTGACCCCCCCCCCCCCCCAGTGTTACAGAATATGAAATAATGGAAGAATATTGTGTTGTAAGAGATGGCAAAAGGGAAAAATTCAGAGAAACCTGGGAAGACATACGAACTAATGCAGAGTGAATTGAGTCAAATCAGGAGAACAATTCTTACCATGACTACAAATATCATAGAAGAAAAACAATTGTGAAAAACTTAACAACTATGATCAACACAATTGCCAATAACTACTATAAAAAAGTTTCTTAAACTTTTTTTCACTCACAACTCCGTTTTGAATTTTGGCAGCTTTCTTTGATGTTGCATGGCCTGAGGGTATGTGCAGTGAAAAGTGCACATGTTTTGTGTTCAGAACCAAGCCTGCAGTGAAGTTGCATGATGCATCACGGGCAAGAGCTGCCAGAAACACCTCGGATTCATTAAGCATTTGATTTTTAATTAATTTTTGGTCTTTGTATGTTCAACCTCTTACTGTTGGCAAATTTTTCTCAACCCCATATGGGGTCATGACCTGCAGTTTAAGAAGTGCTGCAGTGTAAAGACTAATAGTGAATCATGCTTCCCATCTCTTGCCTGGAAGGTGATAGACTGGAGGTTCAGAGCAAGCATTTTCAAATACAGCCAATATGTGGATTTGTTTTGCTTGACTGTGCTCATTTGTTATTGTAAAACAGCTTGTGCCTTGCACCCCAACCAGCTTGATCCCCCCCAACCTGAAAAAAGGCCTAAAACCTGTATTGGCCAATCAAAAGAAAGACATTTTTGGCCCACTCTGAACTTAACTTACCATAATGCTTTGCATACTCTCTGAGTGAACCCAAAATGCCCTTTTCTGTGTAAGCAACAAGGCTGGATGAAACTGACCAGGAGTATTCTTCTGTTTACAATTGATAAGGACCAGGTACCTTGAACTGGACAATGTATTGAATAATGGCATTTCTCTTATCTTGTCATTGCACGGATTCTGTTATGTTATATCCTGTTATGACATTTATGTTTTATGCCCAAGTTTATGGCTGACACATATAGAGACTCTAATTTTAACTGACACAGGCATCCCGAGTCAGGAGGGGTGGGAGGGATTGCTCTGAGGACATAGATTCCTCTTCAATTGTCCTTTCTTTGAGCTCATTCTTATGACCTCCTGTGTATGACTCATTCATGTCTCCAGCTTTGAGAGAAATAAACATGCACATGCAGCCTAGTTTTGTTGGTCTTTCTTAGAACAAACTCTGTAAGGTTGACAAACCTAATTTCTCTAAAAATATTTTCTAGTGTAATGGGGCAATCAAGGGAAGTCCCTAATCTGCTGGACTAGGACAGCTCCTATGAAGGTAGGCATACCCATTTTAGTTACTTGGGGAAGAACATATGCTGTGGTTCCTTTCTAAAGGACATCTGGGACCATTTGTTCCTTGTAGGTCCTCATGTGACTGGACAATCCAAAGAAGACTGACAATGGAGTTGAGAAGAACTGCCCATTCTGTGGGCTATAACAAATGAGTTGACATAGCTTCCAGTTTCTTTTTGAGATGGCTTCTTCATTAAAACAAAGAAAATATCAGCTTTCCCTTGGACTTCCAGCAAAGGATTGAAGAGATTTCTCTTTCCCAGACACTGCTCTCTTATTCAAACATGAGACTGGACTTCAAGTCCCTGGCTGACTCTCTTGCTTTGTTTTTCTTTCTCCAAGTATATTTGAATGAATAGACCAAAGAGTGATACTGAAAAGGATTTTTATTGCCTTGGAAGCTACCTCAGGAGTTCAAGAGGTTGAGAGGACCTTGAGTTGATTATTGGTTGTGCAACAGTTTCTCAGAGGACAAAAATATAATTGCTGGGAAGCTTTAACTAAAACTAAAGCCATGTCCAGAAGATATGGGGTGCTTAGGTATGAGAGCTGCTCAGATGATCCAGTGAGACTGAAATATCTGATCTCTGGTTCTACAAAAAGTATTTACCTACTGGATGATAATAGAGGTGACAAGTTATTGTTAATGTTTGAAATACATGTTAATAAGCACTATAATTATTTTGTTTTAAGCATTTCTTTTGTGGAGTAGGACATAAATACCTGATATCTACTATTTTGTACATCGAGGCAATTTTTCTAAAAGAAAGCATTCATTCCTTTCAGGGAGGATAATAGACATGAGCCACAGTAAAGATGTGAGTAAGGAATTTTCTTTGGAGTTTGACTCCAAGAGGAGAAAATAAGCCAGAGAGTATAAGAAAATTCTGATGCCCTCTCTTGGGAGTCAAGCTTTCCCAGGACTAAAGTTTAGATTAAAGCCACTAGGCCTAGAGCCAAAGAGCCAAAGATGCAGGGGGTGGGGGAGAAGGGTGAAGGGAAGGGAGGGGTCCCTTGTTTTGGGTATATGGGTGACACATATGAATGATTAAGGGAAATGTAGAGGCATCTGGAAAGGTGTATTATTTTCTTTCCTCTAATGATCCTTTCATGGTAGTTAATTTGGGCAGCCAAGGAAAAGGCAAGAAAATTAAATTCTCTCTCTCTCTCTCTCTCTTTCTCTCTCTCTCTCTCTCCATAAGTTAATTGGCTGTCTCCTTCTTACATGGTTTTTTGATCCAAAGCAGTGGCAAGGTTTGAAAGATGATAGGATGCATACTTAAGACTCTGATTCCTTCTTTCCACCTTTCGCCCCTAAACTCCCCTGGAGTAGAAAAGGTCCAAGTTCTAGAATCAAGAGGAAGGAAAGTGTTGAAGAATTAATTTCATCTAAAATTAAATAGAAAGAATAAAGGGTCCTTGACTTGTCAGAAAGAACTGCCAGGATTCCAAAGAACAATCAAAGAGATTCCTTGAATTATTAGTGCTGAATCATAGTTTCTGCACTGGATAACATGCAAAGAGAATATTGAAATGACTGTTTTCCAAGAGTTGTAGTTATTTTTTCAAACACTAACTAACAAGGAAGCATGAAAATGTACCACTGCCCTATTAGTTATCCTACTTGTATCATGCTGAGTGACCCTTTAAAAAAAGTAAGAACTTTTTCCTCTGAAACAACCTTGATTATTAACACAGCAGCCAGAAATCTTGTTTGTTATGGTAACTAAAAAGAAAACCCTACAAGTAGTAATTATTTTAAATAATTTCAAAAACATGAGAGCCTAGAAAAATCAATGTACTGCTAAAATCTCACCACTAAAAGAATACAATTACTGTTCAATAATATGTTTAGGGGTCTTTAACAACTGGGGACATGAGATTAACACTGACTTCTTATAATAAATGCTATATCCTATACTAATGTAATACCTCTATTCCAACCACTCCAGTCTCTTTGCCAAGAAAACCCCAAATGAGGTCACAAAGATACCTTGATGTTGGGAAAGATTGAAGGCAAAAGGAAAAGGAGATGACAAAGGATGAGATGGATAGATAGTGTAATAGAAACAATGACAGTGATAGACTTTGAGAGATAGTGGAGGATAGAAGGGCCTGGTCCTGCTATGGTCTGGGGGGGGTGGTGTCACAAAGAGTCAGACATGAGTGAATAACAATATGGGTTTGAAAACCTTTTATAACAATTTCAAATGTGTCCTGGCCTATGAGGTGGGAACCATTGCTACTGAAATAACAAACCTGGATTTCAGTTAGGCATTTCATCATTTATGATATCAGTGAGAACAAAACAGAGAAATGTGGGTTGGAGAATACAGAGGTTAAGAGCATTCATAGTTGCTTCAACAACCATACACAAAGAGTGGTGAGCAATGGATTGATCTCAAACAGGAGGGAGGTCTCTAATGTTATGCTGTAGGATTACATATAAAAGTCATTCACATAAAAAGTTTAAAGACATGGCATTCTCATCAAATTTTCAGAAGACACAAAACTGGAAGAGATAGTTAATACAGAATCAAAATTCAGATTGGAACTACAGCCCAAACTCACAAAATGAAATTTAATTATGACAAATGTAAAGTGCTATACTTTGGTTCAAATAATCAACCTGAAATTCACCTGAAAAAGATCTATGGATTTTAGTAGATGTTGAGCAAAGAATGATATGGAAACCAAACAAAAGCTAATGTTATCTTAGACCATATTGAGAGAAATACACTGTACAGAAGAAATATGTGAGTTCCACTGTTCTTTGTCTTGGTCCAACTACATCTCCAGTATTCTGGTCAGTTCTGGGCATCACATTTTATGAGGGGCATTGACAAACTGAGGCATCACAGAAGATGGTCACCAGAAAGGTAAGGTGATTAAAAGTGTGCCATATAAAGGCAAATTTAGAGACATGGGGATATTTGTTCTGTAAAAATGATGTAGGGAAGGCATGATAGTGGTGTTCAAATATTTTAGGTCTGTCATGTTACAGATAAATTAGACTACATCTATGTAGTTCTAGAGGACAGACTTGGGACTGATGGCCAGAAATTATAGAGGGCCAGTTGTTGACTTAATTGTAAAACTGAACAGTCTCACAATTACAGCTTTTCAGGAATGGAAATAGCTACCTATAATATATTTAAGTGGGGGCAGCTAGATGTCACAGTGGATAGAGCACTGGGTTTGGAGTCAGGAAGACTTGAGCTCAGATCTGGACTCAGACACTTAGTAGCTGTGTAACCCTGGAAATCATTTAACTATGTGTGCTTCAGTTTCCTCATCTATAAAATGAGCTGGAGAAAGAAATGGCAAACCACTGCAGTATGTTTGCTAAGAAAACCCCAAATGGGGTCACAGAGAGTCAGATATGACTGAACAACAACAACAACAACAAAATGAAGTGTTCTAGCATAGGCTTAAATGACCACCAGTATTGGATGTTGTAGAGGGGATTCTATCAGCTACCACAAGCCTCTGAGCTTCCCTTTTTAACTCTTAACACTGTAATTCTGTAAATCAAGCAAGCAATTATTAAGCACCTACTATATGCTTGGCCCGGATGATACAATGACAAAAATGAAACAGCCCTATCCTCAAGGAGGTGACGTTGCATCTGGGAAAATGACAAAAAGACACATATAGCATTTTGTTGTTAGTCATGTCTGACTTGGTGACCCCATTTGGGGTTTTCTTGGTAAAGATACTGAAGTGGTTTGCCATTTCCTTCTCCAGCTCATTTAACAGATGAGGAAACTGAAGCAAACAGTTAAGTGACTTCTAGGCTCAAGCAGCTAGTGAGTGTCTGAGGCCAGATTTGAATTCAGCAAGATGAGTTGTTTTGACTCCAGACCTGGCACTCTTTCCACTGAGCCACTTAGCTGCCCCAGACCAAACTACATACAAAAATATATGGGGTTAGTAGCTTAGTCTATGATTTTATTGGTTTGGGGATTTCCCAGATTAAAACAAAACAAAAACAAAAACAAAAAAACCAAAAAGGCCTCTATCGATGTATGTCAGCATGTTCCCTACAACTTATAAAAGTAAAGAGGTACCTAGAGCACTGAGATGTTAAATACTTTGCCCAGTTTGTGTCAGATTGGGGCTTGAACCCATGTCTTCAAGATCAACTCGACCCACTATACCATGATCCCTCTCTTAGAAAACACATACAAACTAAATACAAGCTAATGGTTAAAGGTAGACATTCAGAACTTGGAGGTGGGGGAATCAGAAATCCACCAAGCAACAAGTATTTATTAAGTTTTTAGGTTGTGCCAGTCACTTTCCTTTACCTGAAGAATAAATAAAATAAAAACTTACCGAAGAAAACCCACTGATTCTGAAGATATATCTATATATAAGATTTATTCTTATTGATAGGAAAATTAACTTTAATATTGTTAATATCAAATGTAATATTCCCTGCCACTCCCTTTAAAGGGTCCTAGTAATGGCCTTGTATTCCTGCTCTTGAGGCTCTTCTTCTCAATTAGCTTGGGCTGGAAACCTTTAGCTTTGTTTATCCCATAAACAGAACTGGCTTGGGCTAACCACAGCTACCAAAAGTGACTCCAAGTGTCCTTGCCTCCTCATAAAGGTTTGGGGGAAATTAGGTCAAGAAGGTAAACCAAAATGAAGTGAGTTTTCTTGCTCAGATTGCCAAGGGTGGCTGGGGCCTCATGACCAGGCCTCGGATCTCATATGATACTCCCTGCCCCTTTTTTCTCCTGAATGTATTAAAAAAACCTTTCTGTAAGTTTTCTTGATGGATTCCCATGTACTCCCATGTACTATAGATACATGCAGGGTCCCAGGCTTGAGACCCTTTTTATCTCTATTAAAGATGAATTTTCCTTCACTTATGAATTTTATTTATTTCAGGGCTTGACATTATCATTTATTATTTCAATGGATTTTGTGGCACAATGCCTAAGAAATTAAATTCACACCTATACTTTGTGGCTATTATTTGTTAAGTAGAGGTAACTTGCTAATTCAGGTCTTCAGATCTTCATATTAGAAACAGGAAAGGATATTTCCTGTTTGCCTGGTTTAAGGCTGATCAAATGGGAAGCCAAAGGCCTCAAAACTTCTTTCATTTTTTTTTTCCTTCTCTCACACTTGGGATTGAGGGTAGGTTCATTGTAGGCCTATGCTCCAAAAAGTAATGAAGGTTTCCTTAGTCACTATTGACTTCTTAAAGTCATTACCCTTAAAATAAGGTTTGAGGTGGTTCATCATATGTGATACTGTCCAGCTTACTTTTCACAAACCAACGTACTTGCATTTAACAGTAGATGAGGATGTATCTTTCAGACTGTTGATGTGGGAGTTCAATAGCAATAATTACAACACACACACACACACACACACACAAGATCAGACTCTTTCTTTGGAGGTGACATTAAAAAACACACACACACCTGTTTCCAACTTTCAGATAAAAACTGACAGGAGTTTTGGGTAATTTGATTTAAAAAATAATGGTTTATTTCAAAGCATATTTAGGAAAACAAAAACAGTAGTGTCTTAAAACATGCTACTGAGAATTAATAGTTTCCTGATAATCCCTATAATAACTATCTGCCTATCAATATTATATAAATTAAAGGATGTTATACATATCATACAGGTAAATCTGATTTTTTCCCCAAAACTATAAAAATATTTAAACAATATTAACAAGTCCATCATCCACACACCTAGACTGATTGGAAGGGTGAATAAGAAGCCATCCTATTTGTTAAAACAGGTTTTAATGGCAACAATCAAACATTCTTGTGCATCAATAAAAAAGCCACAGGGTAGAGGGGTAGATAATATGCTGGATATAATGTAAGCCTATCTCCTTTCAAATATCTTTCAGTCTTTCATTTTTCATTTGCTGATTAGAAGAGCATTTAGAGGAAGGGACGCATGCAAGTCCTTGGGTGACAACGAAACAAAATCTCTTTTGAAATCCAGTAACTCTTTCAGTTAGTCATAGGCAGGATATCTTTTTCTTTTTTTATGGGCATGTTAGTCTGTTGGTGAAAGACAACTGATAACGTAATTTGGATGTGAAATTACCTTAGCATGGATTAACAAGGGTAACAACCTTGTATTTCTTGAAATACAAATCTAGTGTTGGTATTACTAGGGATTAGACAAAAAGACAATTACTATAATAGAAACAAAACTGTATGTTTGGAGTGGAATCAGAGGGAGAAACTGCATTGGGAAGGAGACAGGAAAAAGAGCAGAAGCCCTTACCTTCATTCTGCTCAGCAATTTCTTTTGTTTACAGCACCTTCCTTGTCCCCCACTCCCTTCCCTCTTGCTGTTAGATTCACAGTGTAGCATGTTTTGCTTCCTCTTACAAACAGAAGTTTTAAATCCAATTTATCTTTCAATATTTAAATACAAAATAAATTTAAACTTGTCTTAAGTTTAACATTAAGCAAAATAGTGAAACTCTGGGACTTTCTTTTGCCTCTTTTTGTATCCCCAAAGCTTAGCACAGTGCTTGGCACATAGTAGGCACTTAATAAATGTTTATTGATTGCTGTGTAGTTTTTCTATTTTCCCTCATGCAGAATGCCTGCTAAAAAAGTTCAATGTGGCATAAATATAACACATTGAATCTAGAAAAAAAAATAGTTGATAGCACCCATGTGTAACAAAATGCCCTACTTTTCAGGCATCATTTTCACCACCCACCCCCCGCACCCCCGCCAAGATTCCAGTAAAGCACTTTCCAAGGCAGAGAAACAGAAAATAAATTGTGAGGAGTATCTTACAACCAGTGGAAGTTCAGCTCTGTTTCCCAGAGCTCTACCATCAGGTCATTATTTTCTCTTTTAGGTGAAGACAAAGCCAGTTACATCAACCCAATACTGATGCATCTCAAAAACAACCTTAAATGCTTCACCAACTTCCACTCCTTATCTATTTCATTCCTCTCTCAAGCCCAACAAGTTTTCGGTGCTAGGACCTTCAGTGTCCTCAGCAGGCTAATTCTGTATTTCCAGAGCATCACTCCCACCCTCTGGTAGCCCCCCCCCCCCACAGCACCGTTCCTATTGAAGCAGTTAAGTACTACTCTAATTTTCAGACTTGCAGTCTCTCTCTGATCCAAGACTTCTCCCGCTCCCCCCAACCCCGCTGCCAGCCCCAACTCGCTCTCTCTCTCTCTCTGACTTCCTCTCCTATTTTAGCAACTACAGCAAGTGGCGGTATTCCTCTCCTGTGACCCTCCTCCTTCTCCCACCCCTCTTTCTAACGCTTTTGCTCTCCCTTTGATTCCTCGAGAATCCTTTAGCAGCCGCTCTCAAAATCTGTGCTGGCCAATCTCCCAAGGAGACACAGGAGCCTTGATTGTAAAGGCAGAGATGTATACTCTTCTCCATCTTCGTCCCCTTTCTTGTCTCCTCTCCAGTTCCCTTTCCTAACACCCCCCCCCCCCCGCTCTCAACCCGCTCCCCTCCCTAAGGTTCCAGTGTCGGGGCAGTGTCGCAGGTACTTAGCATGTAGACACATATGTACTCTAGGACTTCACAACTGAAGCAACTGCGGAGCTTGGTTGAGGAGGAAGGGGAATGAGAAAGGAATCCTGAACTCTGGAGGCGCGTCGTTAGTATGAGGAAAAGCCTGACCTCCCTACTTGTTCTCCAACAGTCCCCGCAGCGCATTCTCACCTGCCCCTCTTTTCCCGAACGCCCCGCCACGGAGTTATCTTGGAGTCTTCCTGAGCATCAAATTTCTCGTCTGGAAAGGTCCCGCAGAGGACTTGAAAGGCGAACTGTGACGGGGAGTGAGTTGGAAAAATGCCAGGAAGGCAAGGTGACAGCCCTTTGCTGCAGCTGCCACCGCAGCTGCTGCCTCTGCTGTTGCTTCTGGAGAGTGGATCGGTTCCTTCCCCCAGTGGACTTGGAGCTAAGGAGGAGGCAAGAGATACTTGGGGCACTGGCTTCAGGGGCGGAGTTCTGCAGACACAGAGGCAATGATTTCAACCTTCCCTCTCCCCAATCCCAGCAAGCTTCTTTCTTCTTCCCTCCTGTCCTCTCTTTGCTGTGCCTGCTTTCACTCCTCCCCACTCTCCTTCTTGCTAACACTCCTTCCCTCCGTTTGCACTGCTGGCCCGAGAGAGAGAGGGTGGTGGGAGTGGAGAGAGAAAAACTGTCTCTTTAACTTAAGAAAGATGCCCAGGCTCTTAGTTGCTGGTGGAGTTTGGAAAATGAAATGACAGTCTTTAGGAGAAAGAAGGAACAGAGAAAGGCTTTGGTTAACATTTGAATCCCATTCCCAGGTGGCTTTTTGAGTAAAAGTACATCTTCTAGTTCCTGGTGGGGAAGGAGAGGCAAAATGAATTAGACAGATCAAGTTCTGGGGGAGGAGCTGAGAGACAGAGGCAAACTGTATGGTCTAGTAGGTCAAGATACAGATCCAAGTCAGAAAACCTGAATTTGGATCTCAATTTTGCTACTTACTACCTGTGACCTTGGACATTTTACTTAATACCTCAGGGGCCTCGGTTTCCTTGATTGAAGTTTGAGATAGAAGATCTCCAAGTTTCTGTCTAGCTCTAACTCCTTTGATTTGGTGTTAGGTCAAAGAGCCAATCTATTCCCCAGGTCTATGAGGGTATCAATTTATAGGAAGAAAGGTTTAGGGCTGAAAAGTAGAGGGAGAAGAGGAGAAAAAGAGGAGTTAAGAAAACTGAAGTGGGCAAACAGCACTAGAATATGATCAGTGCTTAACTCTGAAACTTGAATTTATTTTTGTGAGGCTGCCCTGGGCACATGTAGTCTCAACCTCCTCTCTCCTTCAAACCTAGGACAAGGTTTCTGAACTTTGTTCCTTGTTAGTAGCTAAAGGATGCTTATTTTACAGAGTACCTTCTTCCATAACCCATTAGCAGTCTCTACCACCAGCTGTTTCTCTGGGGTGGTAGTGCTTTTTGCTGCATGCTTTTCTGTTTATCTCCTTTCCCTACACACTGATGTGCAGCTATATATTTTATCAATCTTTTGCATAACCTCTAAGCCTGTTGTCACTGAAGCTTGCTCCCCTGTCCCTGGTAACAGTTGGCCCTTTTGAACTACTCCCTCTTTCCCCAGAAGTTACTGTCTTATATTAAAAAAAAATGTTATTTTCTCCTATGACTTGGAGAGCTAGATCTGAACTTTCTAGTATAATCTGAATGTATAAAATGAGGGATGAAGTATGTGTAAATATTCTCTGCCTATTTCACTCTGATGATATAAACTTGATCTCTTCATGTAATCTTAAGTACCTTGCCCAGGCCCTCACTCTTCCTTCAATCCTTCAAACTAGTCACTTTTTGCACAACTGTGCTGTTTTACTAAGTCTTAGCCCTTAAAACAAAAACTTAGTAAATCATAGTTTTGTGTTATGCTTTATTAATTTCAAGATCCTTGATGTCTTGTGACTTCATATTAGAGAATTTCTTTTTCAAAGGAGATTAGTATTATTAACATTAAGAAATAATGATAGCTTACATTTCTATGCCATTTTAACATTTACAAAATTACAGCAATCCTATAAGATAGTGCAAGTTTTATTACATCCATTTCATGGATGAAAAAACTGAGCCTTAGGAAGATCAAATAATTTGACTAAGGTTACACAGATGTTAAATAGGAGAGCTAGAATTCAAACCTACTTTTTTTTTTTTTAAGGCAGTTAGGGTTAAGTGACTTGCCCAGGATCACAGAACTAGTAAGTGTCAAGTGTTTGGTCAGAGGCCCAATTTGAACTCAGGTCCTCCTGACTTCAGGGCCAGGGCTCTAGCCACTGCACCACCTACCTGCCCCCAAACCTACTTCTAATACCAGTGCTCTTTCCAACATTCAATATTACTTTTAGTGGTCTTAATGTATTGCTAGAACCAACTTTGTAACACACCGAGGTGTCATCGTGGAGGATAGAGTTGGTTGGCTAATATTATCAATTTTGGCTTGCTTCTCCATTCTGGAAAGGAATGAAGCTGAATCGGCCTCATCAATCTCTTCCTTGGGAATTAGGTTAGGGTATAATCTTTTCTTTGCTTAATACTTTCTCTTCCTTCCTTCCTCCTTTCTGATATTTAAGCAGCCACACCCCTTTATAAAAATTAGTTTATTTTTAGCCTAGGGACAAATATAATAGTTTTCAGGTTAATGGGGTTCCATTCTCTGGGATTTTATGGAGTTTACAGCAGATGGAAAGTTACTGATACAATCACAATAGCTCAGAGCCCCCTGTTAGGGAAATTCCTGTCATACAGAGATATAGTTGTCCGTCCTAATTTAAATTTCATGTATTACAGCTAACACCTGACTTCTACATAAATGCGTTAAAATCTGGATATAAGAAACACTTAGGTAAAAGAAGTGATGAGTATATTACAGTGCTTATTATTAGATAGCTTGGAATTGGAAAGTTGGGGTTAAAGGAGACTCTGGGAATTTCCCTTAGACCTTGAAGAGTTGAATACAACCTCATAACTTCATTCCAAGTTTATAAGGAAGTAAATATAAAGTGTACACAAAGTAGTTACACAGTGATAACCCTAATAATTGAGGGCATCAGGAAATATCTTGTTTAGAAGAGGGCTGTTGAACTGAATCTTGAAGGTGGAGGTAGAGATTCTAAGGATCAGAAATGAAGAAGGGACATACATCAAGTTTTAGTAACTAGGGGCAGCCTGTGCTGAGAAATGTTTTTGTTTTTGTTCTTACCACTAACTGATAAGCATTTATATATTTAATGAGTCTTTTGTGGAACCTTTAGTCCTATTGCCACTGAAGCTTGTCTCCTAGCCCCTGGCACCAGTTGTCCATTTTTTGTCTACTCCTTCTCCCAGAATTTACTGCCTTGTAAATAAGACCTTATTTTTTCTTTCCATGCTTTTGAGATCTGGATTTTGATTCCTAGGCTATCTGCACATGTAACATAAAAGATGAAATTTGCCTACCTGGCCAGTGAGCAGCAACATAGAGTGTATAAGGGGAAATAATATAAAGTAAGATTGTACATAGACTGGAGGCAGATTGTGAAGGACTTTAAGTGTCCAACAAAGGTGTTTATATTTTATTCTATAGGCAGGGGAGATTCTTAAGTAGGGAAATGATACAGCTAGACCCGGATTTCAGGAATATTGGATCTGCAGACATGGAGAGTTTGGATTGGAAAGAAGAGAGCTTGAAGGCAAGATGACGAATTAGGATACGATTTCAGCAGCCTAGTCTAGAAGAGACGAAGTCTTGAACTAGAGGGGCAACTGTGAGAGTTGTAAGAGGGTGATATCTGAAGATGGAGTTCAGGTAAATTAATAAGAATTTGTAACTGATTGGATGTAGGGGGAGTAGAACTCTAAATGCACACTGCTGGTATAAAGAGTTTCATTTTGCATTTGCAATGAAAATGTACCTTCTATCCTTTAGTAGGATATCTTTCTTTAGAGATAATCCATTTGTTATTTAGTGCACATATGCATAATTCAATGAGTTGGACATACTGCACACCACTCAACAAAGATTCCCTCCCCTCCCAAATAATGGCAAACTGGAGATGAAAACATTACATGTTATTTTACCAGAAATATTTTTGTGTATTCTCACATTTCTTTTTTTTTAAATAATTTATTTCTTTTTAGTTTTTAATATTCACTTCCATGAGATTTTTAGTTTTAAATTTTCTCCTCCTTCCTCTCCTCCCCCCTCCCCAAGACAGTGTGGAATCTGTTATAGACACTAGTTATACATTCATATTAAGCATATTTTCACATTAGTCATGATGTATAGAAGAATTACAACTAATGGGAAGAACCATCAGAAAGAAGAAATAAAACAAAATAACAGAAGAAAAAGAGAGCAAATAGTATGCTTCCATCTGAATTTCAGACTAAATTCTTTCTCTGGATGTGGATAGCATTTTTCATTGTCTTTTGGAGTTGTCTTAGATCCTTGCATTGCTGAGAAGAGCCAAGTCTATCAAAGTCAATTGGTGCACAATGTGGATGTTACTGTGTACAGTGTTCTGGTTCTGCTCATTTCATTCTGCATCAGTTCATACAAGTCTTTCCAGGTTTTTATGAAGTCCATCTGCTCATCATTTCTTATAGCATAGTAGTAATCCGTTACATTCATATACCACAACTTGTTTAACCATTCCCCAATTGATGGGCATTCTCTCAATTTCTAATTTTTTGCCATCACAAAAAGAACTCCTGTAAATATTTTTGTATGTGTGGATCTTTCTCCCATTTTATGATCTCTTTGGGATACAGATGTAGAAGTGGTATTGCTGGGTCAAAGGGCATGCACAATTTTATAATTCTTTGGGCGTAGTTCCAAATTGCTTTCCAGAATGGCTGGATCAGTTCACAACTCCACCAACAATGCATTAGTGTTCCAATTTTCCCACTTCTCCTACATTCATCATTTTCCTGTTTTGTCATGTTAGCTAATCTGCTAGGTGTGATGTAGTACCTCAGAGTGGTTTTGATTTGCATATCTCTAATCAATAGTGATTTAGAGCATTTTTTTATGTGACTATAGATAGCTTTAATTTCTTCCTCTGAAAACTGCCTGTTGATATCCTTTGACCACGTATCAATTGGGGAATGACCTGTGTTCTTATAAATTAGACTCAGTTCTCTATATATTTTAGAAGTGAAGCATTTATCAGACACACAGTCTGTAAAAATTGTTTCCCAGTTTTCTGCTTCTCTTCTAATCTTGTTTGCACTGGCTTTGTTTGTGCAAAAACTTTTTAATTTAATCTAATCAAAGTCATCCATTTTGCATTTCATAATATTCTCTATTTCTGGTTTGGTCATAAATTCTTACCTGATCCGATAGGAAAACTATTCCTTGCTCTCCTAGTTTGCTTACAGTATCAGCCTTTATATCTAAATCATGCACCCATTTTGACTCTATCTTGGTATAGGGTGTAAGATCTTGGTCTATGTCTAGTTTCTGCCTTACTATTTCCTAATTTTCCCAGCAGTTTTTGTTAAATAGTGAGTTCTTATCCTAGAAGCTAGAGTCTTTGGATTTATCAAATAGTAGATTACTATAGGCATTGACTGTTGTATCTTGCATACCTAACCCTGATCCACCACTCTATTTCTTAGCTTATACCAAGTAGTTTTGATGATTGCTGCTTTACAATATAGTTTTGGATCTGGCATGGCTAGGCTACCTTCTTTTGCATTTCTTTTCATTAATTCTCTTGATATTCTGAACCTTTAGTTCTTCTTTAGTTCTTGTTTATTTTAGCTCTATAAAATAATTTTTTGGTAGTTTGATTGGTATGGCCTTGAATAAATAAATTCATTTAGGTAGAATTGTCATTTTTATTATATTAGCTCAGCCTACCTATGAGCAACTGATATATTTCCAATTATTTAGATCTGACCTTATTTGTGTGAAAAGTGTTTTGTAATTGTGTTCATATAATTCCTGAGTTTGTTTTGGCAGGTAAACTCCCAAATATTTTATAATGTCTACTGTAACTTTAAATGGAATTTCTCTTTCTATCTCATGCTGTTGGGCTTTATTAGTAATATGTGGAAATGCCAATGATTTGTGTGGGTTTTTTTTAATATCCTGCAATTTTGTTAAATTTGTTTATTATCTCAAATAGTTTTTTACTTGATTCTCTAAGATTCTCCAAGTATACCATCATATCTGCAAAAAGTGATAGCTTTGTTTCTTCTTTGCCTATTCTAATTCCTTCAATTTCTTTTTCTTCTCTTATTGCTAAAGCTAACATTTTCAGTACAATATTGAATAACATTGGTGATAATGGACATCCTTGTTTCACCGCTGAATGTATTGGAAATGCTTCTAACTTATCCCCATTACATATAATGCTTGTTGATGGTTTTAGATAGATACTACCTATCATTTTAAAGAAGACTACATTTATTCCTATGCTCTCTAGTATTTTTAATAGGAATGGGTATTGCATTTTGTCAAATGCTTTTTCTGCACCTATTGAGATAATCATATGATTTCTGTTAGTTTTGTTTTTGATATGGTCAATTATGTTGATAGTTTTCCCTATATTGAACAAGCCCTGAATTCCTGGTATAAATCATATCTGGTCATAGTGTATTATCCTAGAGATAAGTTGCTGTAATCTCTTCTCTAATATTTTATTTAAATTTTTGCATCAATATTCATTCATTTATTTATTTTATTGGTGAGGCAATTGGGGTTAAATGACTTGCCCAGAATCACACAGCTAGTGAGTGTTATGTGTCTGAGGTCGGATTTGAACTCAGGTTCTCCTGACTTCAGGGCCAGTGCTCTATCCTCTGCACCACCTAGCTGCTCCTGCATCTGTATTCATTGGGGCAATTGGTCTATAATTTTCTTTCTCCATTTTGGCTCTTCCTGGTTCATATATCAGCACCATATTTGTATCATAAAAATAATTTGGTAGGACTCCTTTACCATTTTTTCAAATAATTTATGTAGTGTTGATATTAATTGTTCTTTAAATGTTTGATAGAATTCACTTATAAATCCATCTGGCCCTGGAGATTTTTTCTAAGGGAGTTCATTGATGGCTTGTTCAATTTCTTTTTCTGAAATGGAGTTATTAAGTATTTTATTTCCTCTTCCCTTAATCTGGGCAATTTATATTTTTGTAAATATTCATCCATTTCAATAAGATTGTCAAATTTATTGGTATATATTTGGGCAAAAAGCTCCTAATTATTGTTGTGATTTCTTCTTCACTGGTGGTGAATTCACCCTTTTCATTTTTGATGTTGGTAATTTGGTTTTCTTCTTTCTTTTTTTAATCAAATTAACCAAAGGTTTATCTATTTTTTTGTTTTTTTTTTCATAAAATCAGCTCTTAGTTTTATTTATTAGTTGAATAATTTTCTTAATTTCAATTTTATTAATCTCTCTTTTGGTTTTCAAAATTTCTAATTTGGTATTTATTTGGGGATTTCTAATCTGTTATTTTTCTAGCTTTTTTGGTTGCATGCCCAATTCATTTATCTCATCTTTCTCTATTTCATTCATGTAAGCATTGAGAGATATAAAACTTCCCCTAAGAAACGCTTTCATTGCATCCCACAGGTGTTGGTATGTTGTCCCATTATTGTTATTCTTTCGGATGAAGTTATTGATTGTTTCTATGATTTGTTGTTTGTCCCACTCATTCTTTAGGATTAGATTGTTTAGTTTCCAATGACTTTTTACTATGGCCTTTTATTACTTGTAATTTTTCATCATCATCTGAAAAGGGTACATTTAATATTTCTGCCTTTCTGTCTTGGATTTTGAGGTTTTTATGTCCCAGTACATGGTCAATTTTTGTGTAAGTGCCATGTATCACTGAAAAGAAAGTATATTCTTTTCCATCCCCATTCAATTTCCCCATAGGTCAACTGTATGTATTTTTCTAAAATTCTATTCATCTCCTTAACTTCTTTCTGGTTTGTTTTGTGGTCAGGTTTATCTAGTTCTGAGAGGGAGAGGTTGAGGTTCCCTACTAGTATACTTTTGTTATCTATTTCTTCCTGTAACTCTCTTACTTCTCATCTAAGAATTTGTATGCTATACCACTTGGTGTATTTATATTTAGTATTGATATTACTTCATTGTCTATGGTACCTTTTAGCAGGATGTAGTTTCCTTCCTTATCTCTTTTGATTAGATCTAATTTTGCTTTTGCTTTGTCTAAGATTAGGATTGCTACCCCTGCTTTTTTCACTTCAACTGAAGCATAATATATTCTGCTCCAGCCTTTTACCTTTACTCTGTTTGTATCCCTCTGCTTCAAATGTGTTTCTTGTAAATGACATTTTGTAGGATTATGGTTTTTCCTATTCACACTCACAGTTATGATTACTATCTGTCTTTCTCTCCATCCTTCCCCCCCATTTATGCTTTTTCTCTCTCCTTTCTTCCTTTCCCTCCTCACTAGAGTTTTGCTTTTGACCACAACCTCCCTCAGTCTTCCCTCCCTTCTATTCACCCCCTCCCTTTTCTTTTCCCTTTCCCTTCCCCTTCCTGCTTCCTATAGGGTATGTTAGATTTCTATATGTAACTGATTATGTTATTCCTTCTTTGAAATAAATCTGATGAGAGTGAGGTTCAAACAATGCTCATCTCCCTCCCTTCTTTCCCTCTACTATAATAGGTTTTTGTGCCTTTTCATGTGATGTAATTTACCCTTGTCTACCTCCTCCTTTCCTCTTCTCCTAGTACAATTCCTTTTCACTACTTAATTAGATTTTTTATCATCACATCAATGTCAACTTATACCCATGTCTTCTGTCTATGTATACCTTTTTTTTTTTTTTTTAGTGAGGCAATTGGGGTTAAGTGACTTGCCCAGAGTCACATAGTTAGGGAGTTTTTATGTGTCTGAGGCCGGATTTGGACTCAGGTCCTACTGACTTCAGAGCTGATGCTCTATCCACTGTACTACCTAGCTACCCCAAGAAAGTGAGTGTTTTTTTTATACATTTTTAAAAAACTTTTTTAGGCAATTGGGGTTAAGTGACTTGCCAAGAGTCGCACAGCTAGTGAGTGTCAAGTGTTTGGTCTGCGACTGGATTTGAACTCAGGTCCTCCTGAATTCAGGGCTGGTGCTCTATTCACTGTGCCACCTAGCTGCCCCTCATGCATATCCCTTTTAAATGTTATAATAACAATACACTTTTCAAGGGTTATCAGTGTCATTTTCCCTTGTAGGGATGTAAGCAGTTTGCTCTTATTAATAATATGTTGTTCTTTTTTTCTTTCCTGTTTACCTTTTTATGTCTCTCTTGAGTCTTGTATTTGAAGATCAAATTTTCTGTTGAGCTCTGGGCTTTTTGTCAAGAAGGTTTGGAAGTCCCCTATTTCATTGAATGTCCATCTCCTCCCCTGAAAGATAATGCTCAATTTTGCTTGGTAGTTGATCCATGTTTGTAATCGAAACTCCTTTGCCTTACAGAATATTGTATTTCATGCCCTCTGATCTTTTAATGTAGAAGCTTCAAGGTCCTGCATAATCCTGACTGTGGTTCCATGATATTTAAATTATTTCTTTCTGGCTGCTTGCAGTATTTTCTCTTTGATCTGGTAATTTTGGAATTTGGCTACAATATTCCTTGCTGTTTCCAATTTGGGATCTCTTTCAGGAAGTGATTGGTAGATTCTTTCAATGACTATTTTATCCTCTGGTTCTAGGACCGCAGGGCAGTTTTCCTTCATGATTTCCTAAAAGATGCTGTCCAGGCTTTTTTTTTAAATCATAGTTTTCAGTTAAACCAATGATTTTTAAATTGTCTCTCCTGGATCTATTTGCCAGGTCACTTGTTTTACCAATGAGGTATTTTATGTTTTCTTCTATTTTTTCTCTCTTTTGTTTCGATTTGACTGATTCTTGATTTCTCATAGAGTCATTAGCTTCCACTTGCCTAATTCTAATTTTTAACAAATTGTTTTCTTCTTCTAGATTTTTGTACCTCCTTTTCCATTTGGCCCATTTTACTTTTTAAGGAATTCTTCTCCTCAGTGAGTTTTTGTGCCTACTTTTCCATTTGACTAATTCTACTTTTTAAGGAATTGTTTTCTTCAGTGTACTTTTTTTTCCCCATTTAGCCAATTATGTTTTTTAGGGACTTGTTTTCTTCCATGTACTTTTTTTTTCCATTTTCCCAACTGTATTTTTTAAGGACTTGTTTTCTACAGTTAATTTTTGTCCTTTTCCCAAGCTATTCACTCTCTCTTGCATACCTCTCATTTCTTTCCCCATTTTTTTCTTCTATCTCTCTTATTTGACTTTTAAAATCCTTCTTGAGCTCTTCCAAGAAGGCTTTTTGACCTTGAGACTAGTTCATATTCCCCTTTGAGGTTTCAGATATTTGTATGTTGACAATGTTGTTCTCTTCTGAATTTGTGTCTGGGTCTTCCCTGTCCCCATAATAAGAATTTATCATCACTGTCTGTTTCTGCTTTTTGCTCATGGTGTTTGCCTATTTCCTGACTTTTAAAAAAGTTGAGCACTCCTGCTGTAGCACAGGTAGCACTGACCCAAGCTTCTTGTGCTGGGAGACCCAGACCTGGTCACTGGCTTTCTGTGCTGGGGCCTCAGATTCTGGCAGTTGGAGGCTGTGGGGTTCTGGCAGCTCACCTGGTGCTGGGCTGGGATCAGCAACACTAGAGCTCTCAGGGTGGGGATGGGACATCTACCCCTGAGGAATGCCTACTCACCTAGACTTTGCATGCCTTTCTTTGGCTTCTGCTCACCCAGGCCTGGCATTTGAATGTTTGGATTCTGGAGGATGTCTGTCAGCCTGGAGCTTTGCCTCCTGGAGTTGTGCTTCCTGGAATTGTACTGAGGCACTGAGAAATTTGGCTGATGGACCACCGCATGGTGGTTTTCTGAGTGGGTGTCTACTGGTTCCCCTGCCTATACTGAGGTACTTATGGGGTCCTGGTGTTGGCGTTTGCCTGCTCCACTGCCCTGGAGCTAAGGATCTCCCTCTGCTATGCTGAGGTGGAGTTTGCTGCTGGCTTGCAGGATTCCTCCCATCCTGTACTGCTCCCCCTCCCTCAAGGCAAGAGGGACCTTTCCCATTAATACCTCAAGCTTCCTGGGCTACAAGACTGCTGTACCCCATCTTTCTGCTGGCTTAGTTGTTCCAGGGTTTTTCCTGGGGCAATATTTTCTGGGCTTTCTGAGGTCAATAAGGGAGGATAAGAGCAACTTACTTCTTACTCCACCATCTTGGTTCCTGGAAGAGTCTGACATTTCAATTTTAATAAGGAAATAAGTCATTGTCTTCACATATCAGGGCAGTTAGGTTGTGCAGTGGATAGAGTGTCAGGCCTGCAGTCAGAACAACTCAGTTTCCTGAGTTCAAATCTGGTCTCAGATAATTACTAGCTGTAAGAGCCTGGAAATCACTTAACTCTGTTTGCCTCAGTTCCTCATCTGTAAAATGAGCTGGACAAGGAAATGGCAAACCACTCCAGTATCTTTTCCAAGAAAAACCCAAATGAGGTCACAAAGACAAGACTGAAACAATTGAATAACAACAATTTGGCACATTGTCTTGGATAAATGGTGTCCATAAGCAACTTGGTCTTTTATGAAAACTTTACCTAATGGCTCTGAAAGAATCACTCTTTCCAGGTCTCATTTTTCTTTTTCTCAAATGATCTAGTATTGCTTCATATATTAATATGCATCACACTAATATTCCAATCCCTATCTTATTGACAAAATGGAAATTTTCATTAGGACAAATTGTGCTGTTTTGATAATATTGATCTCAGCTTAATACTAAGTTAAAACTATCATATTCATTTCTCTTGAGCTTCTATGAACAATGGAAGAAAACTTTTTTGTGAAAAGTGAAGGTAAAACTGTAAGTTTGTTAATGAATTTAAATTTTGTGGAATCAACTAATGCAAGCTTACTAAAACCAAATAGACTTTCTCTGTAATAAATTTTATTGGATGAATATAGAGATGTAAACCTGGCCTATTACTCCCAGAAGATTTTTTGTCTTAAAAAATTAAAACATCATTTCCATGAATATCATCTTAAATAACAATTATTTTTAAATCAAGGCCTATACTAGTGTTGTCAAATTAAAAAAGAAATGGGGGCCATTAGACTATACATAAGACCCCCACAAGTAATATATTGATTTAGAAAACTATATATTAACACCTATATTGTATTTTTATTTCATTTATAAAATATTTCCCAGTTACATTTCAACCTGATTGAAGTCAGCTAAGGAATAGTGTATTTGATACTTCTAGTTTATACTATCAAAGTGAAATGAAAATTCATAATCCAGGTGAAACACAAATAAAAATATTCAATTTTAATATAAAAAGTCATTTCCCCCCAGAATTATCTACATTGCTTGCCTAAGTTAGCTAGATTCTAGCTTATAGATTTAGATCTAGACGTGACCTTAGAGGTCCCTCATTTTACAGAAGAAGAAATTGAAGCTTGGGACAGTGACATGTTTCATATCATACTGGTAATACATAGTAGAAGCAGGATTCAAATCTAGTTCCTGTGACTCCAATTAAGTCTTCCTTCCACTTCATTGCTACCCATCTGGAAGAAAGTCAGAAAGACAAGCAAATGTTAAATAAACATCTAGGTGGATAAGTTTTTATTATACAATGTTAGAGTTCTTTCTAAATAACACAAGAAATTTTTTTCTTTCTTTTTATAGATAACTTATTTTTGTTTAGCTGGTAGGCATACTGACCAACCAATATATCAAAAGTGACACACCCACCCATGTAGCACTGAGTATAATTGTATTTTTTTTATTGTGAATTGAAAAATTATGTTTTAAAAACCTCATTTGCATGTTTCATTTGACCTTATAACCAAAAGTCTCTCCCAATCAATAAGCAATAGCTAGCAAGAGTTTATTAAGAACCTACTCTGGGCAGGTACTTTGTTAGGCATTGGGGATGTAAGAATAAAATGAAACACCTCTTCCCTTTGAGGAGCTAACACAATAGCCAGGGGAAACAAAAGATACATATATAGGCATATTCAAAAAGAGGAAAAATAGATTTGAGACAATTTTTGGAGGAGGAAGGCAAGATACCTACTGGTGGGGAGGATTAGGAAAGACTTAATACAAAAAGTGATGCTTACACTGAACCTTGAAGCAAACTAGGATTTCTGAGATGTGGAGGGAAGGAGGGAGTGCATTCAAAGCCTAGGATACCACTAATGTAAAGGCATGGAGATCTTTGGATTGCTTAGTAGGATAAACAATAAGAAGGTGAGATTGACTGAATCATATTGTGCACAAAGGAGAGAAATAATAAGGGTTGAAAAGGCAGATTGGGGCCAGATTATGAAGAGGCTCAAATGCCAAACAAAGGAGTTTAAATTTCAAGCTAGAAATACTGGGATTGAAGAAGGGAGAGAAATACGTAGACCTTCGCTTTAGGAAAATCATCTTGACTGTTGTGTGGAAGATGGCTTAGAATGGGGAGATAATTTGAGACAAGGAGACCAGTGGATAGACCAGATGAGAGTTGTTGAAGGCCAGAACTAAAATTGTTGCTAAAAAGGTGATTATGTGAGTGATAGTAGACAGAAAGAAACAGAAATATTTGGCAACAGATTAGGTATGTAGGGTGAAAGTGAGGAGTCAAGGATGACAGTAAGGGTGAGAACCTGGGTGACCAAAGGATGGTAATGCCTTCAATAGAAACAGGGAAGCTTTTAAAAGGAGTGGGTTCTGGAGAAAATATAAGTTGTTTTGGACATGTTGAGTTTGAGATGTCTGCTAGACATCTAGTTTGAAAAGTCTAATAAGCAGTTGATGATGTAGCACTGGAGCTAAGGAGAGAAACTAGTGCTACAAAATTCTTTCTGAGAGTTATCAACATAAAAGACAAAAATTAAAACCATGGTAGCTGATGAGGGCACCAGGACAGGGTATAGAAAGACAAGAGAAGGAGGCTTAGGAAAGAGCTGTGAGGTATACACAAAGTTAATTAGCTTGATATTGATCAACGGAAATAACAATAACAACAATAACAACATTTATATAATGCTTTAAAGTGTGGAAAGTACTTTGCAAATATCTCATTTTATCCTTACAATAACCTTGGGAGGTAGGCACTATTATTATCCTCATTTTACAGAGAAGAAAACTGAGGCTGATAGTGATTGAGTGACTTTCTCAGGGTCACACAGCTAAGTAAATGTCAGAGGATAGATTTGAACTTAGGTTCTTCCTGATTTCAAATTTAGTTCTCTATTTGCTGCACCAACCAACCACCTATCTGCCTCTGACCTATCAAAGGAGAATGAGGACTGGTCAAACAGACAGAAGGACCAAGAGAGCAGTGTCATGAAAACCTAGTGAGGAGAGATATCCAAGAAAGCATGGTCAACTACGTCAATTATTGAAAAGAAGTCAAGAAGGATAAGGATCTAGGAGGAAACACACAAACAAATAAACAAACAAACAAAAACATCTGGTATGGCAATTAAGAGAACATCAATAACTCTGAAGGGAGTAAGAGAGCAGTTTCAATTTCTCAACCCTCACTTCTCCCCATCCCTTCCCTACAATACTGTTCGCAATAAGCATGTGCAAAACATTAAGCAACTCAGGCTCAATGATATGACTATTTGTTGCAGAATGTATATATTATTTCAATTAAAAAATTTGTATTGAAACATTTTGTTTTTACATCAGTTTCATTTCTTAATATAACCCTCTCTTCTCTGCTACCCAGAGAGTCATGCCTTATAACAAAGAATATAAAGAACAAGAAAAAAATAGTTTGACAAAACTAACCAATATGTCGATGTCTGTCTAGTACAGTATGTTCACCTACTTCAGATTGGAAATAGTAATTATGCAGTGTTCAGTTTCATGGTTTTACTGTTGTTCAGACGGCAAAGTGGTAGAGTGGATATAGTCTTGGAGTTGGAATCAGAAAGACCTGAGTTTAAATCCTGCCATAAACACTTATTAGTTGTGTCACTTAACCTGTTTCTTCTATTGTAAAGATAATAGTAGCACCTATTTCCCAGGGTTATAGTAAGGATACAGATGAGATGTATTTGTAAAGTGCTTTGAAAACCTTAAAACACTATATCACCACTTTTATTATTATCATCATTGTTGTTGTTATTGTAATTCTCATTTATATTGTTGTAACTATCATATGACAGATAAACCACGAGATCTATTGTTCCACTCAAGATTTAAGTAGAAATCAAAGATGGCCTCTAGCACTTTTGGAGGACCCCTCTGTGGCAAAGTTAGGGGAAAATATGGACAAAGATCTCACAGGATGGGCAGGCATGGATAGGTATATTGTTGGAAGGCATTCCTGAAATAAGATCACAGATTAATTTGACTATTTGGGAGAGTGAAAAAATAGTGCTTTTATACCTATGCTTTCTAGAGTTTTTAGCGTAAATGAATTTCGTACGTTGTCAAAGACTTTTTTTGGGGGGGGCGTGTCTACTGATATAATTTTGTTTTGTGCTATTTTTCTTTTGATTTAATTATGTTATTTGTTCTAATGTTGCACCAACTTTATACTTCTAGTAGAAGTCCAACTTGATGAACATTTTGGAGAAGGTGTATTGCTGTGGTCTTTTTGCTATTGTTTTATTTATTTCCCTCAACTCCCCCGCATTCATTGTGATATTGATCTGTGGTTCCTGTCTTAGTTCTAATCTGTCTGTTTTAGGCATTAGAGCTGTAAGATATAGTTCCACTAGCTTTTTAAATGTATGACAGCATTCACTTATATGTTCATCTGGATTAGGGCATATTTGTTTTTCCTTTGGCAGTTCCTCCATGAGCCAGTGTTATTTTATGAAACTGAGTTCCTTAAAAAAAAAAAAACTTTATTTCACAGTCTGTTAATTTGGATATTTTATATTTTTAGATAAATATCCATTACTTTTAAATTCTCAAGCTTTACTAGCATATACTTGTGTGAAGAAAGTTCTGATAATTATTTTTGTTTTTTTATTTATATAGTTTTTACCTTGCTCTTTTTTTATTTTAGCAATTTTATTTTTTCTCTCTTTTAAAAAAAATCAGGTCAGCTAAAGGCTTATCAATTTTGTTAGTCTCTCAAAAAACCCACCTTCAGTTGTTATCTCCCAATTTTATAGGACTTTTTGTTTTCCATTTTTATTTATTTCTATTCTAATTTTCAAGATTTCCTCATTGGTGCTTTGTTGTTGTTTATAGATTTTCTAGCATTTAAAATGGTATATTCAGTTGATGAATCTCCTTTTCCTTTGTTGTTATGGATTTTCTTTTCTTTTTTTTGTTTTTTAAATATTTATTTTATTTTTAATTTATAAACCAAAACAAACATTTGTTGTTATATATTTTCAAAGAGATAATTATTTCTACGAGAATTGCTTTAGCTGAATTTCAGAAATTGTGATATCTGATCTCTGTTATTCTTTCACATCATTATTGTTTTCTGAGTTTTTTTTTTCAGCAACTCATTCAGGATATCATTATGAAGTCTTCTTTTATTATTGTTTCATATATTTTTCTAGGGTTGTTTTTAACTTAGTTATTCAAAATTAAAAAAAATCTGCTGATATTTTTTCTGCTTTTTTGTTTTTATTAGAATGCCAGGAGGGAAAAAAAGGATAGTCTATAATCATTGGCATGAAAAATGAGTAGCAGAAGATACATAATGTTTCACCAAAATCATGTCTTACATGTTTGTATCTTTTTATCATTTACATAAATTTAATAGTCATTTTAAAACAATGGTGCAATGTCATAAAGTAAAAAGGGGAGTAAGTCACTTGGATTCACTTTTGTACAAGTCACTTATCCTGAAATGAATTCAAAATTGTAAACTTAAGAAATGTAAAATGTTGTTGTTACTCATCCTCTCTGAGCTTCAATTTCTTCATGTCCAACATGATTTGCTTGAGTGAGATTATTTCTATAGTTTCAACTCTAATAGTTTATTCAGAAATACAGAGCATCCAGTTAAAGGATCTGAATAGGAGTTCCAGCTCTGATATTAATGAGCTGCATGACATTTGGCAAAATCATTTAACTTTATTATGTCTCCTTATCTTTAAAATGGGGATAATAATACATATAACTTCACCAGAATGTTACAAGGAAAGTACTTGCTTTATAATATTTAAAGTGACATTAAAATTCGAGTTGCTTTATCATTTCAGCTCTGCATTATCATTGCATAATGCTGAAGTGTTCTAGTTATCTTGTACTGAGGATACAATAATTCATTCTACAGCTATTTATAAAGAGCCTTCAATGTGTCAGGAATCGTGCTAGGTGCTGGCTACAAAGACAAAAAGGAAGAAATAGTTTTTGGCTACTGAGAGCTTACATTATATTTTTGACTTTCTTGGTCTATGCCTTTCTATTAACCGAATAATCATTCCATGAACATGGAATTGGCTGATTAGAATTGCCCTTACAGTCATTATCTGTTCCCCCAAACTTTACTTTGTCTAATGGTGATCTCTAATGCCTAAAGTGATGATTTCAATACCTATTGCCTCTGCTAGTCATGGCCTAGGAAATACTATCCTGTCCCTCTAAGGTCCTTACAAGAAATGAATCTTTTTTGACCTGGATTGTAAAGTTATCTCGTATCCTCTTTGATGTCATCTTAAAGTTCTGCAAGCTCTAGGGCCATGGGATATCACTGTCATATTCTCTTCACCTGTCTATTTTTTTTTGCAACTGGGAAGATATTTGCAAGAATAAGAACTTGCAAGATTTCATCTTCTTAGAACTCATAATGCTGGTTTTTAGCTATTTCCACCAGGGACCACTTTTACTCTTAGAATACCCTACAGCAATATTTTGAAAGAAAATACTTAATTTTCTTATACACATGCATGATTATTTTTAGTGATAGAAATTCTAATACTACCAAGCTCAAGGGAGTGTTGTGAGGAAGTTTTTTTTTTTAAATTATGTGATAACAATGGATAGAGGGCTAGATGCGGAGTCAGGAAGACCTGAGTTCAAATGCTGCCTCTATCAATATTAGGAAAACTATCAGCATGACTGACCATATCAATAACAAAACTAACAGAAATCATATGATTATTTCAATAGATGCAGAAAAAGTTTTGGCAAAATACAGCAACCATTCCTATTAAAAACCCTAGAGAGCTTAGAAATAAATATAGTTTTCCTTAAAATGATAAGCAGTATCTATTTAAAACCACCAGCAAGCATTATATATAATGGGAATAAGCTACAAGACTTCTCAATAAGATCAAGGGTGAAACAAGGATGCCCATTATCACCACTATTATTCCACATGGTATTAGAAATATTAGCTATAGCAATAAGAGAAGAAAAAGAAATTGAAGGAATAAGAGTAGGCAATGAGGAAACAAAACTATCATTCTATGCAGATGATATGATGATACACTTAGACAATCCTACAGAATCAACTAAAAAACTATTTTAAATGATTAACAACTTTAGCAAAGTTGCAGGATATAAAATAAAACCACACAAATCATCAGCATTTCTGTATATTACCAACAAAGCCCAACAGCAAGAGATAGAAAGAGAAATTCCTTTTAAAATAACTGTAGGCAATATGAAATATTTGGGAGTCTACTTGCCAAGACAAACCCAGGAACTATATGACCACAATTACAAAACATTTTTGACACAAATAAAGTCATATCTAAATAATTGGAAAATATCAATTTCCCATGGGTAGGCCAAGCTAATATAAAAAAAAATGATAATTCTACCTAAATTAATTAATTGATTAATTCAGTGCCTTATCAATCAAACTACCAAAAATTATTTTATAGAGCTAGAAAAAATAACAGAATTCATTTGGAAGAACAAAACATCATGAATATTAAGGGAATTAATGAAAAAAATACAAAGGAAAGTGGCCCAGTCATATCAGATCTAAAAGTATATTATAAAGTGGCAATCATCAAAACTATTTGGTACTTCTTTGGCTAAGAAACAGAGTGGTAGATCAGTGGAATAGGTTAGGTACATAAGACATAGTAATAAATGACTATAGTAATCCACTGTTTGATAAACCCAAAGACTCCACCTTCTGGGATAAGAACTCATTATTTGACAAAAACCTGTGAAGAAAACCAGAAAATTGCATGGCAGAAGCTAGGCAGAAAACAACATCTCACACCCTTTACCAAGATATTGTCCAAATGGGTACATGATTTAGACATAAAAAGTGATAATTAGGAGAGCAGGGAATAGTTTACCTGTCAGATCTATGGAGAAGGAAAGAATTCATGGCCAAACAAGAGATAAAGGACATTATGAAATGCAACATGGATGATTTTAAAATTAAAACATTAAATTAAAACATTTTTGCATAAACAAAGCCAATGCAGCAAAGATTAGAAGGGAAATAGAAAACTGGGAAACAATGTTTACAGCCAGTGTTCCTGATAAAGGCCTCATTTCTAAAATATATAGAGAACTAAGTCAAATGTATAAGAATACAAATCATTCTCTGATTGATATGTGGTCAAAGGATATGAACAGACAGTTTTCAGATGAAGCTATCTATAGTCATATGAAAAAATGCTCTAAATCACTATTGATTAGAGAAATGCAAATCAAAACAACTCTGAGGTACCACATCACACCTATCAGATTGACTAATATGACAGAAAAGGAAAGTGATAAATATTGGAGAAGGTGTGAGAAAATTGGAACATTAATACATTGTTGAACTGATCCAACCATTCTGGAGAGCAATTTGGAACTATGCCCAAAGGGCATACCCTTTAATCTAGTCTGTATCCCAAAGAGATCATAAAAAAGGGGAAAGCACCCACATGTACAAAAATATTTATAGCATCTCTTTTCTGGTGGCAAAGAACGAGAAACTGAGGGATGCCCATCATTTGGGGAATGGCTGAACAAGTTGTAGTATATACATGTAATGGAAGGAATACTATTATTCTATAAGAAATGATGAGCAAGTGGATTTCAGAAAAACCTGGAAAGACTTACATAAAATGATGCTGAGTGAAGTAAGCAGAATCAGGAGAACACTGTACACAGTAACAGCAACATTGATCGATTTTGATAGACTTAACTCTTTGCAGCAACACAATGTTTCAAGACAATTCCAAAAGACTCATGATAGAAAATGCTATCTAAATCCAAAGAAAGAGCTATGGAGTCTGAATGCAGTTTGACGCATACTATTTTCACTTTGTTTTCTGTTTTTTCTTTCTCATGGATTTTCTTTTTTTTCTTTTTTTGTTCTGAGTCTTCTTTTACAACATGACTAATGTGGAAATATGTTTAACATTATTGTACGTGTATAACCTATATCAGACTGTCTGATATCTTGAAGGGGGGAAGGGAAGGGAGGGAGAGAGAAAAATATAGAACTCAAAATCTTACAAAAATGAATGTTGAGAACTATTTTTACATGCAATTGGAAAAAATACTATTAAGTATTAAAAAAAACCCCAACAAACAAATGCTGCCTCAGATACTAACCAATTGTGTGACCCTGGACAAGTCACTTAATCACTGTCTGCCTTAGTTTCTTCCTCTGTAAAATGAGGATAATACTAACACCTACCTCATAGGGTTTTTGAGAGGACCATGTTAGGAAACATATGTAAAGCAGTTTGTTGTTCTTTTAAATGTGAGCTTGTTCTTACTATTACAATGTGAACTATTAGAAAGGACCTTAGAACCATCTATTATGGATCAGGAAACTGAGGCCCAGAAAGATTATAAAAGAAAATGCTTGTGTTGATAGAAAATAAATTTAAGATGGAAACAACTAATCATTTCAAATCATAAGCAAAACTGACTATAACTCATAGCCCTTGACAAAACATCAAGTGACTTTTCTACTGTGCCACAGTCTCCTTGTTACTGCATGATTGAAATGGTTAGTTGTTTCCATCTTAAACTTATTTTCTATCAACACAAACATTTTCTTTTTTAAAACAGACAATACCTCTTAAGATAGTGTCAAGCTTCAGCTAGCTTTGTGACCTTGTCATTGAACCTCTCTGGATGTTATCTGTCAGATTAGGGGGGTTGCACTACATGATGCCTAAGCTCCCCTTTTCATTCCAAAATTCTATGGTTCCATAAGCTTATTTTGAAAAGCTATTTGGTTTACCTATAGCAACACTATTGAGGTTTCCTTAACTGAAAATCAAGCAAAAGTGAAGAGAAAAGGTGAAAATCCTGTGTTGGATTAAAAAGTTATTCATATTTCACGTTGAGCTGGTCCCAGTGCCATTAATTTCAGTTGTTGTTTACTTATTAATACAAGAGGATAAATCTCAGGTGTTTCACACTGGGCAGGAAAACTATCCTATGATGCCAGTGATTTAAAATAGAGATACTTCAAACACTGTGAGTACAAGTACTGGTGACACTTAAAATGATATTTTATTATATCTTTATAATGTAAATTTGAATTATGAATATGAAATGAGATTGTTTACCTTACAAGTAAATGATTATTGTTACTTAATTAAGTGCAATACCCTAACATTTTTAGTGCTACATGCTTAAAACTCCCAGAAAATTTTCTCATCACTTAAATGCCTTTACATGAACAGTGAAAAATGGAGAAATAAAGAATATCATGCTACATCAGTCCTTCATCAGAGATAACTATGATATTGGAAGTAATAGAAGGTAAGATTGAAATCATAGGATATCTTGTTTGGGAAAAGATTATAGAATAAGACCTTAATCTTTCAAGTGGAAATTTCTGCCTATATTTTTTCCTCTTATAAATTTCTGTTACAATTCTTTTTATATTATTAATTTATTTTTAGTTTTCAACATTCTCTTCCATAAGCTTTTGAGTTTTAAATTTTCTCTCCCTTCTTCCTCATCTCCCTCCACACAGTAGCATGCAATCTGATATAGGCTCTACTTATACATTCTTATTAAACATATTTTCACATTAGTCATGTTGTAAAGAAGAATTAGAACCAATAGGAGGAACCACAAGAAAGAAGAAACAAAAACAAAACAGAAGAAAAAAAAAGAGCAAATAGCATGCTTTGATTTTGCATTCAAACTACATAGTCCTTTCTCTGGATGTGGATAGTATTTTCCAACATGAGTCTTTTGGAATTGTCTTGGATCATTGAATTGCTGAGAAGAGCTAAGTCAATCATGGTATAATGTTGATGAAAAGCAAACATTTTTAAAAGAAAAACAAAAGCATGGCAAAGGCTATTTTGAGAGAACTCAAGGAAGGCCCCAAGGTATGTTTTGTTGATCTCCTGAGGTGACAAAAAGACATGGACAAGAGTTTAACAAGGTGGGTGCAGGCAGGCAGGGAGAAGTTGTGATTGGCATTGTTGTATAGATACTCACATTATTTTTATCCCAGATGTATTTGAATATGTTCTTTTCTAAAACTTAGTGTAAGTTTTCTACAAATAAATTACTATTAAAATGTAGAAATGTTTGTGTTTTAAGACTTTTCATTCAGCAAAAATGTAGGAATGAAGACAGAATGGTACTTCCATACTTAAAATTATATTACAAAAACAATAATTATCAAAATTATTTGGTACTAGTCAGAATATAGAAAAGTAGATGAGGGGAACAATCTAGATAAGGAAAAGTCAGAAATAACTGAACTCAAAAACAAACTTAAGAATATAAATCACCTAAGGAAGCATTCCCTATTTGACAACAACTGCTGGGAAAAGTAAAAAATGAAACTACTTTGGTTTAAACCAAGTTCCTATACCAAATATAATATGCTCAAAGTGGATATGTGCCCTTTCACAGCTTTGTCTGTGGGTAGAGTTCTTAATCAAACAAAAGTTGGAAGTGATCATAAGATCACTTGTTTGATCATTATAAGTTCACTTGTACCATACTGACACAAAATTTTTAAATAAATTGGTAAAATAATATAGCTATACACACATATATGTATGTATATGATTTATCCACTTTGACTAAGTTTGAATCATATGAGAGATACAAGGATGACTCAAAATTAAGAAAATAATTAACAGAATTCTACTTTAAAACTCTCCAAAATGACATGACTAAAATAGTATATATATATTTTAAAAGACTTTGAAAACACACAAAAATAATTTATACTAAAATCCTTACAAAGCATAGAAGGAGCATTTTTAATATGAAAAAAGTTTCCCTAAAACCAAAATCTAATATTTGCAATGATGAAACATTAAAAGCTTTTTCAATAAATGCAAGAATAGAGCAAGGATACCTCTTCTGCCCATTTTTATTTGGCACAGCTCTAGAAATGTTAGTGATAGGTAAGACAAAGAGAGAGAAGCCTGAACGGCATAAACATTGAATAAGACAAAATTAGCCCAATTTGTCAAAGAAATGGTTACTTAGGTTTTTTTTTTTACTTATTCTGTAGGTTTCTCTAATTGATAAATATTCAAAAATACACTCACCAAATCATCAGCATTTCTATCGGCCAATAACAATATCCATAAGGATTAATATATAATACAATAATGTATTAAGAGATTTTATTAGAAATAAATGCAAAATGCATAAAATATATGGTAGTCAGTATACTTAGATATTCTTAAGGCATATAAATATAATTATAAAGAACTTCAAGCAAATGAAGAACAACTTGAATGATCACAGAGTTTTTTTTATTACTTATAGTTGGACTGAACCAATGAAATAATTTTAAAATATTACCTCAACCAATTTACAGATTCAGAGCTATACCAATTAAACTACAAGGAAATATTTCATAGTGCTTGATAAAATTCATTTGGTAGAACAAACATTCTAGAATATCAATGGAAATCATGAAAAAACAAGAATAAGGTAAAATAGTACAAAAACATTTACTGTTTAAAAAAATAGCAAAGTAGATCAGGGGAATAAATTAGACAAAGAGGATCCAGAAACAAATGAACTCAATAATCTAGTGTTCAATAAACTTTAGAACATATTTTACTTGGGAAATAACTCTCTATTTGACAAGAACTGTTGGAAGAACTGAAAACAGTTTGGCAGAAATTAGATTTAGATTGCCTTTAATATAATATACCACAATAACCTCAAAATGAATATGCCCAATGAATATTAATGAAGATTGCACTATAAAACATTAGATAAGATCCAGAAAAGATAACCTTTCACAGCTATAACTGGGGAGAGTTCTTAGCCAAACAAGAGAAAGAGGTTACCAAAAAAGATAAAACAATTTCACTTAAATGGAAATTTAAAAGCTTTGCACTAACAACTATTCAGCTGGGAGAAGAAACAAAGCTGTTGATTGAGAACAACTTTTACATTAAAAACCTCTGATATGGATCAAATATTCCAAACATAGGGAGCTAAGACACAGATAGAAGACCAAGAGCCATTCCCAATAAACAATTGGTCAAAGAATATGATGGAACATTTCTAAAAAGAATGAATTCCAGGCTACCAACAACCATATGAAAGATCATTCCAAATAATAGAAATCCAAGTCAAAAGAGCCAAGTTTTCACCTAACACCCAGCAAGTTGGCAAATTGTTTATTGTTGGAGGCACCGTGGGAAGGTATGTAAACTAACATATTGAGTTGGTCTGATGATTCTGAAAAGTAATATAATTATGCTGAGAGTGATTTAAATGTTTTTACACTGTTCTGACTGCTAACCATATATCCCAGGAGGATCAAGACAGAAAGGTCCCATATGTACCTAAATATTCATAGCAGCAAATTTTTTTTATAATAGCAAAGAACTGGGAACAAAAATAAAGATGTGGCTTGATTAGGGAATGACTAAACCAAGTATGTTACATGAATGCAGTGAAACATTACTGCATTGTAGTAAGTGAATAACATTAAGAATTCAGAGAAAATGGGAAAATATTTATGTACTGATACAAAATGAAATAAGCAGACCAGAATAACAATACACTCAATGACTGTAGTAGCATAATTGGAAAAATGACAACAATTCTGAGCACAGTGCAACTAGAATGACTCAGCTTTCTTTCAGAAGCAACACATTTTCCTTTGGTGTCAGAAGACTATGGATATAAAGTACTGCAAGAAAATATCAGAGATTGCTGGTTTGGTCTTGTTTTGTTGAACTACTTGTTTTTCTTTTTTAATTTTCATACAAAGGATAGCTTGCTGAGTAGAGGTGGGATACATTAGATGAAATTGATATAAAAACTAAAAGTATTGGTAAATATGAGGATTTTAAAAAAATAGGCCATTGTATTAAGGAAAAGTTTGAGGTCACTTTCATGGAGGCAGTGCAGTCTTCTGTGCTCATTTTTTAATTCCAAGGTCAACTTGTCCTTTTTCAATGTCTATCCAAGATATTTGTGTGTCTGTCTGTTTGTCTAATCTCCTTAGTTTTCTTATAAAAAAAGTTATGTTTGGGAATATTTGTCCATTATATTTTCTATAGAACTATACCGTATTTTGGAAAATAGACATTCTTTTTCACTTTTTTCCTTATGTATATGTCAGACCAAGTTCTTTGAATTACAGATATTATCCAGAAGTCAAATAGGGTTGATGTAACCAGCATGATATTATTTGCAAGCATGAACATTTGAATTATTTCTCTATTCATTGGTAAGTCTCATTGTACTTGTATTTTTCTGTTGGATTTTCTCTATAAGAGTGAATATCTTTGTTGGAGCTTTATACCTCAACCAGTATTAATGAAGGAAGAAAGGATTGTAAACAAAGTTTTCTCCATTTTTATAGCCTCAAAGTATAGCTTGGCTTTTGAGTGTGTCTGATTTGTCTAACGTGGAGCCTGGTTGCTTCTGGTTCTTCACTTTCTGCCATCCTTCTGATTTGCTCCCAGCTGCTGCTCCCAGCATAGACACCATGAACTGAAAGGTTGAGAGGGAAAAGGGACTCTTTTACCCTGGCTCCAACAAATTGACCTGGGGCTGTTTGTTTCTCTTCTGTCTTGTTTGTCCTCAATTTCATGTGCCCAAGATGATCTCCACAGGATCATGATTTTGAGCCAAGGTGACCTTAGAACCAGGATTGCAGATAGGGAAGTAAAGCAGTCAGACATGTCAGCGTGGAGACCCTGAAAAGTCTGGGTATTTGGGACTAGAACCGACAGGGATAGATGGGACTTGGAAATGGAATTATGGTCTATGAGAACTGAACTAAAATATGAAGCTAATCCCCTTTGCCTTCCCAGAGACTGAGGGGATACAAGGTGTAGTAGGATTATGCCTCCCTTGTGTTAGTGTGGGAGTATGTATATTTACAACCAAAACTTTTGAAGTAAACATTCCTTTGTAAAAGGTCCTCTGTGTTACACAAAAAATACTGGATAACTGTGATGTATGCATAGGATATACCCTATTGTGGAAGAATCTTAAAGGTAGGACTTGGCTACCAAATCAATTTTTAAAATAATAAGCAAAAAAATAAGTAAAGTAGTTTTCTTAAAATCTTTTAGATTTTAGATTCTTAAAATCTTTTTTTCTTTTTATTTATTTATTTGCTTATTTATTTAACTTTTTTATTAATTTATTTTTATTTATTGATAATCACTTCTATATGCTTTTGAGTTTAAAATTTTTCTCCCCCTTCCTCCCCACCACCCTCCTCAAGATGGCACATAATCTGATATAGGCTATACATTTACATTCATATTAAACATATTTTCACATTAGTGATATTGTAAGTAGAAATTAAAACCAATAGGAGCAACCATCAGAAAGAGGAAACAAAACTCAACAGAAGAGAAAAAAATTAGCAACTTGGCTTCCATAGTTCTTTCTGTGGATAACATTTTCCATCACAAGGCCTCTGGAGATGTCCTAGATCCTTGTATTGCCAAGAAGGGTTAGGTTTATCAGGATTAGTCATCATGCAATGTGGCTGTTATTGTGTACAACGTTCTCTTGGTTCTGCTCACTTCACTCAGCATCAGACCATACAAGTCTTTCCAGGTTTTTCTGAAGTCAGCCTGTTCATCATTTCTTCATTCATATACCACAGCTTGCTCAGTCATTCCCCAATTGATGGGTATCTTCTCAATTTCCAATTCTTTGCCACCACAAAAAGAGCTGCTAGGAATATTTTGGTACATGTAGGTCCTTTTCCCGTTCTTAAAATCTTTTAACCAACTGAGTGATAATGAAGATATGGTCTACTGTGGAAATACTGTTTTTGAAAACCCACTGTCTGTTCTTTACTATTATTTTCATTGAGCATACTTGATATATACATATAAGTAGATTGTTCTTATAATTTTATATAGGTCAGAATGTAGGAATATAAGTAGGTATTCCCTTATAACAAATATGCAATAACCTAGGAAATACACTTCCCACATTGGTTATGTCCAAAAATGTTTGCTCCATTCCGCATTTAAAGTCCATCACCTCTCTGGCAGAATGTGGTTGGTGTGTTTACTCTAGACCTGTGATTTGTCATTGTGTTGATCAAAATCTTAAAGTCTTTCTTTCAAAGTTGTTTTTTTCTATAAGATTATCACTGTATACATTTTTCTTCTGATTCTATTCATTACACTGTGCATTAGTTCATAGAGGTCTTTCAAGTTTCCTCTGAAACTGGAAATTTTGTCATTTCTTATAGCACAATAATACTCTATTATTTTCATATAGCATCATTTGTTCAGCCATTCCCCAATTGATTATTATCTACTTTTCTATCTTTATCTCCATTAAATGCTTAATAAATGTTTTTTCCCATTTATTCCTTTCAAATTGTTTGCTGTTATAAGAGTGAATATTTTGTTATATATGGGATCCTTTTTTCCCCTTTTCTTTTAATGTCCTTTGTAGGTATTTGCTCAGTAGTGTGATTACCGAGTCAAAGGGCAAGAACATTATGATGACTTTTTCTTTATCTTCAAATTGTTTCTTAAAACAGTTAAATCAACTTAGAACTCCATCAGCCAGAGATTCATGTGCTTGATTTCCCATAGATCTTCCCACATCGATCATTTCCATTTTTTATCACGGTTAAATTTGATTAACAAAATAAAACATGCTACCTGATTCTTTTAATAAGATGAATATAGTCCTATTATTCAAACCAAGGGGGTATAAACCAAGGAAAAAGAACTATAAATCTATATTCCTTTAAATATTGCTTCAAAATATTGCTTCAAATATTGCTTTGAAAATAGTGGAGACAGAATAATCCCTTTTTGCTGATGACAAGACGTTTTCCTTAGAAAATCCCAGAGAATCAGTGAAAAAAAAATAAATGAGACAGCAGCATCAGTAAAGTATCAGGGAAAAAATTAACCCACAAAAATCAGCAACATTTTTAGCAATGACAAAATCTAGGAGAAAATAACAGAAAGAGAAAACCCATTCAAAATAACTATAAAATGCATGAACTATCTTGGAATAAATGTAAACTAAGTCATACTCAAAGCTTTCAGAGATTAATTTACAAAACTCCTCAAAGAAGTAAAGAATGATTTAAATGATTTGAAGGAATATTTAATACTCCTGGATGGGTCATGTCAATGTAATAAAAATGATGATTCCTAAATTAACATGAAGATGAAGTGCCATACCAATTAAATTTCCTAAGAGATAGTTTTTAGAGCTAGACTAAATAATAAAATTCATTTGGAAGAAGGGCAAGTTTAGAATGTCAGAATGACTCATGGAAAAAGTAGGAATAAAGGGGTAATAACATGTTTAGACTTCAAATTATGCCACAAAACAGTAATTATCAAAGCTCTTTGATACTGACTAAAAATATTAAAGTATACAGGGGAAAAGCTGGATCAGGAAGAGTTAGACAGTTGAACTCAGTATTTGATGAACCTGAGAATATAGTTACTCGGGGAAAATTTTTAAGTTGACAAGAATTTCTGGGAAAATTGTAAAGCTATTTGGCAGAAATTCACTTTAGACCAACTGCTCACACTATATACCACAATAAGCTCAAATTCAGAATATGTACCATGAATATTAATAAAGACATGCCATAAAAATAGAAAAGAATAGGATCAGTTATTTTCACAACTATGGCCAACCCAAACAAGAAATAGAGAAGACCACAAAAAGATGAAAGTCATTTTTGATTACATAAAATTTAAAAGTTTTTGAATAAGCAATACCAGTCCAACTAGGACAAAGAAGAAAGTTATCAAATGGTAAAATATCTTTGTATCAAATATTTCTCATGTGAGAAGAGATGAAGAAAGATACCTTCTTTCATTCTTTGTAGAGGTGTCAAATAGTGTGTGTGGAATTATGCATATACTGAAAGATTCAGTTTATATGCTGGTTGATTTTGCTGAACTACATTTTTCCCACTTTCCTTTCATTTCTTTGCTAATTACTAATTATATGTGGAGGAGAAAATGACATATATGGAAACAAAAGTGATATAAAAACACAAATTATCATTTAAAAACAAAAAGAAAACTTGATTCATATCCTTTGACCATTTATTTATTGAGGAATGGTTCTTGATCTCATATGTTTCCATCAATTAACTGTATTTTTATATGTTAGACTTTTATCAGAGATATTTCATATTGGTTACATTTGAAATATGTGATCATAAGTTATATTAAAAGGTGGTTAGCATAAGAAGGAGAGAGCTTGCCCCAGTATTAGTAAGACCTGGGTTCAAATCTCACTTCTAGCAAATACTGACATTGTGACCCTGGACATTTATCTGTCACTGCCCCCAGGCAACTTTGTGTGATTATAAATTTCAAAGAAGATGCTAATCTGCTTTCTGAGAGTTCCTTCCAGTGAGCTTGTAGTAATGGAAATTATTTATTTTTTTATCCTTCTCACTGAACAGTTTTTCATTGCTTTGACTGTATTGATTTTAATTGTGTAAATGTTTTAAACTTTTATGTGACATGTGAGTAAACAATGGATATCTCCACCCTATCCCACTGCTGGAATGAGGCACATCTGCTGGAACTGAGCTTAGATTCTGGCCTCTTTGGTAGATTCCATGCTTGGCCCACTTATGGTGATACAAATGGTCTGGCCTGGCTAAAGGGCATGTGTAATCTGGTTGGTCCCTTGATCCCTATGGTGGGGAAAGGGAATCTCTTTCTTTTCTCCCTTTCCCAGCAGTCCAAGGGAAAGTTGATGAAGTCCCAAGATGCTTGAAAGAGAAGAAGAGAGAGAGGGTTAGAGACTTTGGCCTCTTCCTTTAAGCCTACTGAATAGGTAATTCTTCCTCGAGTAGTTGCCAATCCCCTTTGGTATAGCCCTCCTCACCCATCACCAAGGCCACAGGACTGGGCAGAAGGGTATGGTCACACAGTACTTTGGGCAAGAAGCCAGGCACATGTGTCAATAGAAGTGACCCAAGCATGGAGTCCACCACAAGGGACAGGGATACAGGTTCAGCCCCAAAAGGGAAATACCCTATTCCAGCAAATTGTGGAGGCTTTCCTGATTATTCGCATTGTACATGTAATATGAATTGTCTATTTTACCTTTTTTGATCACCTGTATCTCTTGTTTGGGAGTGATTGTCTTTTTGAATATCAGACTATTCACTCTCTCTCTTATTGTTTATGTAAGGCACTGCTCTTTCATGTGGACTAGTTTGGTACTAATATGATAGAGTGATGGACCTGGAGTTAGGAAGAGATGAATTTAAATCCAATTGCAGATATTTCTTTGTTGGTTCATCCTGGGCACTTAGTTAACACATGTGCAGATAATAATAGCACCTACTTCTCAACATTTTTGAATTTGTAAATATATTTTCAGACTTTAAAGTGATTTTTAAATGCTAACTACTCTTTTTAAAGCCTTTGAAGAATAATGAGAAACAATGGAAAGGTACCATCAAGCAGGTTCTAGGAACAAGAATGATATAGGCATGTCACTTGAAGGTAGGAGCAAACAGGTGAGGCATTCATCCTTTTCTTTTATAAGGGCATTACCCATATTCTCATCAGATAACAACTGAATTTTCATGAACATTATTTGAAAATTATATTAAAAACTGCAAGTCAGGTTCTCATCCTAGTTTCTAAAACACTGCCAGGAAGTGAACAGGGTAAATTGAAACAGCCCATTTTTTTTACAACTCTGATATGTCATGATTGTAGTAAAACACTTAAAATGGTATGATTTGGGGTGTGTTTTTTAAAATGCATCATATTTTCATTTATTTTTTATTTTTATTATTATCATCTTCATTTTAGAATGTAATTTGCTTTCCTCACTTATCCAGGGAACCATACCCTACAGTAAAGAACCAAAAAGAAAGAGAGAAAAAAAAGTTCAACAAAAATTGTATTCTTCCAAAGAAGTAAAAAGTTAATGTTGAACTATCTTACCTTACTTAGAAAAAGGAATAGTGGAGAGATATTTATTATACATTTATTATGCATTCATATTGACCACATATTTAATTTTTTCTTTAAGGTGGTATAAGTATTGATAAAGTAATTTGGTGTTTTTTTCTTGAGATGGTCATTCATGTAGATATATTTTTTAGTTAATCTATAGGTGATAGTAAAAATTAATGGTTTAGGCACTTACTAATCAGTTTACAAATTAGATCCATCTTTCTGATATCAAATACTACCTGTTTCCCTCCTAATTTTTACCATATTAGATTTACTTGTGCAAAAACTTTATTGTTTTTTTGTGAACAAAACTATCGATTTTATTTTGTGTGATCATCTCTATTGAATGTTTAGTCATATTTAGCCATAGATCTGAAGGGTAGTTTCTTCCTTGCTCCTCTAAATTGTTTATATATAATCTTTTACATTTAGGTCATATATTTTACTTTTTCCTTATTGTAAAGTGTGAGGTATTGGTCTAAACCTCATTTCTGCTAGACTGCCATCCATTTTCCCCCAGAAGTTTTTGTCATATAGTGAGTCCTTTCCTCAAAGTATCAATTTAGACAGAATAATAAAATAAATAATAGTGGGGGAAGGGTCAACGGGAGGGCATTGAGCTATAGAATCATTCTCAGCTGCCTACATACAGGGGTGCAGTCTTCTCAGACTCACACATTAGTGGGAAAAGGTGATGTGTCCCTGGTCTATGAAATGAGGAAGGGTTCCAGGAAGACCCCTGGTGTTGTATCATGGTTGGAATATGTGTGTGTGTGTGTGTGTGAGTATATATATACATACATACATACATACATATATATATATATATATATATGTTTTTGGCCTGGACATGTATGACTGCCTCCCATATCTCTGTGGTGAGGTATTTAGGGACTTTGCTGCTTTTTCTTCACATTGTCTTCAATCTACTCTTCTTGAAGTTGGGGACTTGGCCCACTGTCTTACTTTTGTCTGTTGAATGTTATCTATTAGTTCCAAACTTCAGAAAATTTTATTCCCTGACCAAGCCAGAGTAAAGAAATTATGTTTCATAACATTCCCAGTGAAATAGGAATTATGGAGACAAACAGGAAATAACAGCCACTTCAAATCTGACAAAAATGACACTATATAAATTCTTCTCTTGCCCTAATATTAAATATTGCTTAAAAGAGGAAGGCTTATTTACTATGAAAGTTTTGTTGTTGCTGTTATATCAATTTTTATTTTGTAATTGGCCTTGAACATGGAACAAAATATCAAAATTTGCCAGCTAGGTTCCAATTAGTACAAATAATGAATCCTCTCAAATGGTCTCATTGGTATGAAGGCAATGGTGGTTCCATATACATTTTTATTCTTCCTGTCATCTGTTCTTTGCCACAGCGAAACATTTATCCACAAGGGATATATAAGGGAATATATTTACTTCAACTTGGTATGTTTTCAAGGTCTCAGCAATAAGGATATTACAAATGTAATATGTTTTTATTTAATTTGTTCGGCATGAGAGTGGTTTCTCTGTTCATTTTTATTATGAAACATTTAAGAAAGGAGGAGACAACCAAAGGATGGAAAAGGGTGATTGAAACTGTGTATCTATAAAACGTGAAGCCACCTTAGTATACTGAACAGAGGGGCTATCCTCAGTATCATGAAGCTCTGGGTTCAATTCTAGACTATTACACATATTGGCTGTTTTATAGTGAACAAATCACCTGACTTCTCAATGCCTCAGGCAACTCTCTAAGACTACTGTCAACCCTGGCCTCTAACTTTTGGATGGCTGGAACCAAACAGAGCAGGCTAGAGACAAGAGAGCCAGGAATAAAACAGAAGTTTAGTTTCAAAGTGAGGGAAATGGCTTGCAAGTGAGGAGGCAGATTAGACACATATGCTGGGCCCCTGCCCCTAGTGGGGGGACCTGAGACAGCGTGGGGAGATCTCAATACTTATACCAATGGCTACACAGTGAGCTGCGCTCCTGAAAATGAGGGGTAACAGCAACAATGAGACGGGTTTGATTCATAGCAGGGCTTCATGACCAGAACATGGGTGTTTGTCTGAGCTTGTCCAGTGCTTGTCCAAGCTCAGAGAACACCTGGTACTGGTCAAAGCAATACAATAATTATGTGGTTTTGTGAGATCATCTAGAGCGTGAGTGCAAAAGATTGTTGTAATGTCAACCTCAGAGCACAGTGTGCTTGTTGGACCTTAGCTCTGGAAAACAGGGTGTCTATCTCCTCATGTCTTGACATTATAAATTACAGATAAGTTGCCAAACTCTATCAGTAGAGGAAATTGGGCATTGGAAATTCTCTATCTTTGTAAACCCCTTTCCTTCCCCCTGCCCCCAATTACACAGATGAGAAGAAAAACTGATTCTATGTTTTTAAAATCAAGTTTCATGCACTTTATGGATTATTATTAGACATAGGCTCTATTTTAAAAGTTTTCTTCATTGTTTATAGACTCTTATTTATTAAGAATAACTAATAGATTATATTATAGGATCATAAATTTAGAGGTAGAAGGCAACTTAGAGATCTAGTTCAACTCTTTCTACGGATTAGGAAACTGAGACACAAAGAGGTTAAACAACTTACCTAATGAAGCACAGGTAGTAAATTATTGAAACTAGGTTTCTGACTCCAAATCCAAATTCCAAATTTCCCCTGTATTTATTGCTTCCTAATATATAAACTTTATTTTAGTAAATGTTGGCATATTAAATTCTTATTCTCTAAGTAAAATATTCACATTTTCTTTTTGTTTATTATAATTTCCAATATGGCAATATAATATAATATCTAATATAACATAATTATAATTATAATAAATCAGGCTATATACATGTCCCAAAAGTCTTAGTGCAATTTTAAGCTTTAGTAGTTCTGTTGGCTTAAAATTGTACTAAGACTTTTGGGATAACCATACAGAATCTTATAAAACTGTTTATCTCCATAAATATATACAAGCTCCTTTAGGGCTTGCTTCATTCCTGAGCTGTTTATAGGGCAAGTCACTGTCATACCATATTTAGTTGACTGATGCCTTGTCTCATACCTAATTACTCTCCATAGTCACCCTGAGTAGTGTCAGTGACAGTGACATTTTAGCACAAATAGTTTACAGTGAGAAAGTAAAACCAGTGGAAAAAAAAATTTCTCTGTACAAAAACACAAAGAGCTCAGTTCTACCTATGATCAAGAAGTACAGAAGTGATAGAGGCGTAATCAAGTGGGATGAGTCAAATAAAACTGCCTGTTTTGGCATGTTAGAGTAGAGGCTGCTAAAAAAAAAAAGAAACTTAAAGAGTTAGTCAGGAAGGGAGTTCTAGGAAGAATAGCAGGGATGTAATAAATGTACAAGATTGGAAGTTGGACAGCTATGTCAGTAGTCAAGAAACCCTCTAGAAGGGGGAACCAGGACAGTAAATGCTAAGATTCCTGTATAGAAAAGCCAATATTGTTCTTATGAACTAGGTTCAAATAATTGAGAACACTTAAACTCTTCTCATGAGGCAGCTAAGTGGCTCAGTGGATAGAGCACTGGGCCTGGAGTCAGGAAGACCTGAGTTCAAATTTGGCCTCAGACACTTACTAGCTGTGTGACCCGTGGTAAGTCATCTGTTTGTCTTAATCCGATGTAGATGGAAATGTCAAACCACTCCAGTATCTTTGCTAAGACAACTCCATATGGGCTCACAAAGAGTCGGACACAACCCAACAACAACAAAACTCTTTTCTCTCTTTGGTCCCTCATATGCTATTAATCACGAAGTCCTGTTCATTCCTCCTTAGAAGCATTTCTCCTATTTGTTCCCTTCTCTGTACTCTTCCTGCCACCTTTCTAGCTTAAGCTCTTATTACTTAAGTTCTAGATTATTTCACTAGTTTCTTCACTAGAGTCAGTTCTTTCAGTCTTTCCTTATTCTACACACTGCTGTCAGATTTATTGTTTTATTTATAAAATTAATTTATTTTAAACTTCAATACATATGAAAGAAAGAGAAACATGTTACAAACTTAATACTTAATCATATTATAAACTTAAATACAAAATAAGAAAAAAATTTAAAAAAACATTGCAATGTACACAGCAGAACGTAAGAGAGGATTAAAAATATACAACAATAAATTTTTATTTCAAAAAAGCCTATATAATAAATACTATGCATAGTGTTCAGCACTATCAATCTTTTCTTTGCTTCCTTTGCTTTCTTTTGTTCTCTGCTGTGCATTTTTTACTTTGTTCTTCTTTCCCCTTTCCTCTCCCCACCCCAAGAAGGTATAATTAAATGTGAATACACATACACACATATGCATGCATATACATATATACACACATACATATACACGCATACACACAGATATGTACATGCATATACACACATACATTTACATACACACGCATATACTTAGATATCTATAATCATACTCATATATAGACATATACATTCACAGTAAGACCATACTATACTTATTTGTCCTCTGTCTCTCTGAGGGAGGACTTCCTTCATAAGTCTGAGTATTTCCATATTTTTCTAAGTCCACTAACTCATCATTTCCTACACCACAGCAATATTCCAACCTTATGCTGTCTAATTATTTTAAATAGTCTAAACAAAATACTGACATATAGTGTAGTTTCCCTATTTTTCTCTTATGATTAAATCTATTTTAGCTTTACCTTTGAGATCATGACTACTACCTTTGCCTTTTTCCCTACTAAATTCTACTGCTGATCTTTATTTTATGTTTGTGTATATCTCTTATTTCCTATCCCTCCTGACTCCTCTACTTTACTTCTACCCACTACCTTGCCCTCCTATTACTTAACCTATCTGCCCTTCAAGGATCCCTCTCATTCCCATTAATATAAACACCCTTGTATTACCCCCCTTATCTTATTCCCTCATCCTCCTCTCTAAAAAGCTCTCCCTTATGTTCTCCTACCCATCCCATCCCCTTTACCTTTTCTTTCTTTCTGAATTTAGAAGACTTTTATACTCTTCAAGATATACATATATATATATATATGTATTATTTCCTATTAAACCCATACCTGATGAAAGTAGGGTTCCAGAACAATGGGTCCTCTTCCCCCATCTAATTCTTGTGTCAGTTTTTCTTCTTGCACCTCATTTGTATAGAATAATTACTCTTTTTTACTTGTTCCTAAATGGTTTTTGCTTTTAAAATCATATGATACTCAGGTTTACCCTAATCTTCCTTAGGAACTACCCAGTTACTAATAACAATCTTGGACATGTAAAACATAGGCTTTACATTTCCTCATATAAAAGTTAAACAATCTGTCCTTATTGAGTCCCTTGTAATTGGTCTTTGATATGTACCTTATATTTCTCTTGGCTCTTGTATGTCAAATCTATTAAGTTCATGTTTTTTTTTATAACAACATAAATGTCTATTTTTTTTGTTATGAATGAGGCTTAATTTTGCTGGCTACGATATTTTCAGCCACAGCTCCAGTTCTTTTGCTCTTCAATATATAGTGTTCCAAGACTTGTGGTCTTTTAGTGTTGCTGCTGCTAGGTCTTGTGTGATTCTGATTGTGGCACCACTATGTTTAAATTGTTTTTTTTTCTTGTTGCTTGTAATATTTTGTCCTTGAGCTGAGATTTTCAGAATTTGACTATGATATTCCTATAGTTTTTCCTCGTAGAATCTCTTTCAGGTGGTGACTGGTGAACTTTTTCTATTTCTACTTTTTCCTTCTTGTTCAAATGCTTCTGGACAATTTTCTTCTATTATTTCTTGTATTAGTGTATGAATATTCTTTTTTATTGTAGCTTTTTGATAGTTCAATTATTCTTATGTTTTCTCTTCTTGATCTGTTTTACAGATCTGTTATTTTTTCTTATAAGATGTTTCACATTCTCTTTTATTTTTTCCTTCTTTATATTTTGTTTAATTATTTCTTGGTCTCATAACCTTGCTGGCTTCCCCTTATCCAATTCCAATTTTCAAGGAGTCATTTTCTTCCTTAAAGGATCTACTTTTCTAATTGATTGACTTTCTTTTCATAATCTTGTTTTTCTTGGATTGTTCTTATTTTTAAGAAAATTTCCTCAATTTTTCTCATTTGGTTTTTAAAGTCTTTTTAAGGTTTTTCTATGAATTCTTTTTGGGCAAATGACCATTTGACATTACTCTTTGGGATAGGAGAAACTTTTTTTTTTTTTGCTTCAGTATCCTCCTCTGAAGATGAACCCCAGTCCTCTCTATTTCTATAGTAACTTTCTATAGTTGGATTCTTTCTCCTTTGCCTACTCATTTTTTTCTTTTTTTAATTTGTAGCACTTTATTTTTTGTAATCACTTTTTGTCCTGGGGCATGGGGGATATTGCCTCTGGCCTCAGATCCTTCTTCAGTTCTCCCCTCTGTCCTAGAATCAAAACCAGACACTCTGCCCTCCTGCAAGTGCCTACGGCCAGTAGTGTCTCTATCCCACTGCTTCTGCACTCACTAGGTGTGTACTGGTTCCTTCTTGCCCAGGGCCTTGTCTCAGCAGCATAGCTAGGTCTGCCATCTCTTATCAGCAGAGGTTCCCTCAGTCTTCCCAACCACACTGTGTGGAAGTGAAAGTTCCTGTGGCTGTGGCTGAGGCTACCTCCCAACCCACCTAGTCCCAAGACTCATGGCTTGCTGTTTCAAGGGAACTAGCCTAGAGATATTTATTTTTCACAGGGACCAAACCTTGAGATTTTTCTTCAGATCTTTTGTGATTGTCTCAGGAGAATCATTATTCTCCCAACTCTCATTTATTTTTATTGCTCTATGTTTACCCTGAGGTGCTATTTTTTCTTGCTTGTGGGGGAAAACTGGAAAGCTCGGAATTTTCTGACCTACTCCACCATCTTCCCAGAATCTTCTCCCAGATTCATTGTTTTAAAGCCCCATTTTAGTGCCTAGCACAATATCTAGCACATAGTAAGAACATAATAAACACTTCTTAATTGGTTGATTTTTGCCACTGATGCCTTTTTACTTTTCCATATAGAACAGTATCTAAGAACTCAAAGGAGCATCTCATACCACTCATACTTGAATAAAAGAATCCTTTCTCTGCCATTCCTGGCAAATAGTCATATAGTCAGACTGAAGACCTCCAGTGAGGGAGAACATAGTATTCCAATTTGAGACAATGATCAAAGTTTTTCCTTATATCAAGCTTAAATCTGTATCCCTGCAACTTTTGCATACTATTTCTAGTTCTGCCTTTGAAAGCTTAATATAAGTCTAATTAAATTCCACATAACAGTTCTTCAAATTCAAAAAGTAGCTATTTTGGGCCTCTAAGTATTCTGTCCTCCAGGCTACTTGAATTGATCCTTGAATGGCATGTTCCTCAACCTACTATTCTGGTTGACTATTTTTTTTTTGGTAGCACTTGGACTTGTCTATATCCTTTCCAAAATTTGGTACCTGAGGATGAACACAATACCCTAGATGAGATCTAAAAAAGACAGAGTATATCAGGACTAATTCTTCCCTTGTTCTCGACTATATGTTTCTCCTTTGTTCTGGACAATATACCTTTTTTTTTTTTAGGCAATTAGGGTTAAGTGACTTGCCCAGAGTCACACAGCTAGTAAGTGTCAAGTGTTTGGTCTGAGGCTGGATTTGAACTCAGGTCTTACTGACCTCAGGACCAGTGCTTTATCCACTGTACCACCTAGCTGTCCCCAACAATATGTCTCTTAGCAGCCTAAGACCACATTAGCTTTGGTTGCCTTTTCACACATTCAACTCACATTGAGCCTACAATTCACTAAAAGTTCAAAGTCTTTTTCAGATTGTTGTCTATCTATACCTCTCCTCTCTTATACTTGAGCAGCTAATTTTTTTGAACCCAAGGATATAATTTATATTTGAGTCTGGATCTGTGATTCATTGGCTCAGGCAACCTCCGCAGAGGAAACTTCCTTTACCAATGCAAATAACTAACTGTCCTTTAATTTGTAGTCTTAGAGCTTTGCTTGGGCACTGAGAGGTTAGTGTCATGCTCAAGGTCACACAGCCAGCATTTGTCAGAAGGAGGATTTGAAACTTTACTCTTGACTCTGGAGCTGGCCCACTATCTACCACAAGAGACTGCCTCTCCAGAACTTATATTTATTTCTATTAAATTTTAGCCCACCTTTCTAGTTTATTGAGATCCTTTGAGATCCAGATTCTTCTGCCTAACATGTTAATAATTCTCTCCTCAAGTTTTACGTTATTTTCTGTCAGTCAGTCAATAAACATCTGTTAAGCACTTACTAAGTGCTAGCAACTGAGTACTAAGCACTGAGACTACAAAAAGAGGCAAAAGACAATCCCTACCCTCAAGGAACTTGCAGTCTAAGGGAGAGACAATAAGCAAACAAATATGAACAAACAAGCTGTGTAAAGGAAAAATAGAAAATAATTACATGAGGAACATACGGCCCATAGGCCACTTGCTGTCCACTACAGGATTTGGGGTGGCCCACAAAAAATGTAGGGTTGTCACTGCGCACTCTTCTTTGTCATGTGACCTGCAGCAACCAACCATCATCAGTCTGTCTTTAGTCTAACATATCTGTGGGCTGAAGAAGTTTATAAGTTATGCAAGTCTACCCTAGGGTTGGGGAAGGTTTCCTACAAGATACAATTTTAGTTGGGACTTAAAAGAAGCCAGGGAAGGCAGTTCATTATAAAAACATGACATTATAAACCTTTTCCCCAGTATAGCAGCCCTTTAATTACTAATCTTTAGGTCCCATTATTTAAATAGCTCTTAATTTATTTGACTATACTATAAAGTAATCCACATCTTTCGTTATTGTCCATGAAGATACCATGAAAAAAATCTGTCAAATGACTTGCAGAAATTCTGATATGCCATGTTTGTGGCATTGTCTTGAGCTGACAATCTAACAATCCTATTAAAGAAAATAAAAGTAACTTCACATAAATTTTTCTTATTGTGCCCGTGATGGTTCATAGATTCATTACTTCCATTCCTAAATGGTCATAAACAATTCCGTCAATAATATTTTCTAGTGGAGTGGAGCCAAGATAGTGGAGTAAAAGCAGTGACTTGCTTGAGATCTCCCCAAAACCCCTGTAAATATCTATAAAAATGACTCTAAACAAATTCTCACAAAAAGCAGAACTCACAAAAAGACAAGAATGAAACAAATTTCCAGCCCAAGAAAACCTGGATAGTTGATGGGAAAGGTCAGTTGTGCTGGGCTGGGAGAGGAGCACAGTTCAATATGAGCTGCATAGGCAAAGGCAGGGCCCCAACAAACTTGTAGCAGGCCTTAGGGAACTGAATCACTGGCAGCTGTGGAGGTTTCTCAACCCACAAATGCCAAATATAACTTAGAAAGTCAGTAGGAAAGGTCTGTTGGATCTGGGTGAAAGAGATCCATGGTCAGGCCCCAGCCTTGGTACAGCTCTGGGGTGGTAACTGCTTGTGGAGCTCTTGACCAACAAATGGTGGGGGGATCGAGTGACTAATCAGAGGGGGATTGCAAGAATCTCTTTGCTGACACTGAGGCAGTATTCTCTTGCTTTACCAGTACTTGGATCTGGGTCACAGTCCTGGGTGGTCGTCCTGGGGAGAGGAGGAGTACTGGTGTGGCGGAGCTTGTGGCACAGTAGACAGGGAATCCTTCTCACAGTTACAAGACAGAAAAGAGTGCTTGTGGTCACTTATAGATCAGAGCATAGGCCAGAAAGGCATATAGGAAAGAAGTAAACACCTCTTCTTTGATCCTACCACCTTGGAAGAACTAAAAACTTACAGGTCCCTAGAAGTATCTCTGAAACAGCTGCACAAAACCCTTTAAGCTTGGGACAGTACACCCTCCCCACTGGAAGCAGACCTCTACCTTACCAAAGAGTTAAAAAGTCGAGTAATTGACTGGGAACATGAGCAAACAGTGGGAAAAAATTTCAGATTATAGAATCTTACTTTGGTGACAAAGAAGATCAAAACATACAACCAGAAGAAGATGACAGTCAAAGCTCCTATAGCAAAAGCCTTCAAGAAAAATATGAATTGATCTCAGGCCATGGAAAAGCTCAAAAAGTATTTTTTTTTTAGACAATTGGGGTTAAATGACTTGCCCAGGGTCACACAGCTAGTAAATGTCCAGTGTTTGGCCTGAGGCCGGATTTGAATTCAGGTCCTCCTGACTTCAGGGTCAGTGCTCTATCCACTGAACACCTAGCTGCCCCTCAAAAAGAATTTTTTTTAAATTTATTTTTTTATTTTTAGATAATTGGGGCTAAGTGACTTGTGCAGGGTCACACAGCTAGTAAGTGGCAAGTGTTTGATCTGAGACTGGATTTGAACTCAGGTCCTCCTGACTTCAGGGCTGGTGCTCTATCAACTGCGCCACCTAACTGCCCCTTCAAAAAGAATTTTGAAAAGCTAACAAGAGAAGTAGAGGAAAAATTGGGAAGGGTAATGAGAGTTAGGCAAGAAAATCAGGAAAAATGAGTCAACTGAACATCTTAAAAAATACACTAACCCAAATGGCAAAAGAGGTCCTAAAAGCCAATGAGGAGAAGAATGCCTTAAAAAGCAGAATTGGCCAAATGGAACACCAAAAACTCCTGAAGAAAATAATTCCTTAAAAATTAGAATGGAGCAAATGGAAGCTAATGACTCTACGAGAAATCAAAAAAATTATAAAACAAAACCAAAAAATGAAATAATTAGAAGACAATGTGAAATATCTCATTGGAAAAACAACTGATCTGGAAAATAGACCCAGGAGAGAGAATTTTAAAATTATCAGACTACCTGAAAGCCATGCTTAAAAAAAGAGCCTAGACATCATCTTTCAAGAAATTATCAAGGAAAACTGCCCTGATATTCTAGAACCAGAAGGTAAAATAGAAATTGAAAGAATCCACCAATCACCCCAAAAGGAAAACTCCTGGGAATATTATAGCCAAATTCCAGAGTTCCCAGGTCAAAGAGAAAATATTGCATGTAGCCAAAAAGAATTCAAGTATTATGGAAATACAATCAAGATTACACAAAATTTAGCAACTTCTACATTAAAGGATCAGAGGGTTGGAATATGATATTCCAGGAGGTCAAAGGAGCCAGGATTAAAACCAAGAATCACCTACCCAGCATAACTAAGTATAATCCTTCAGGGGGAAAATGGAAATTCAATGAAATCAAGCATCCTTGTTGAAAAGACCAGAACTGAATAGAAAATTTGACTTTCAAATGCAAGACTAAAGAGAAGCATGAAAAGGTAAACAGGAAAGAGAAATCATAAGGGACTTATTAAAGTTGATCTGTTTATATTCCTACGTGGAAAGATGATACTTGTAACTCATGAGACCTTTCTCAGTATTAGGGTAGTTGTAGGGAATATACATATATATATGTATATGTATATGTATATGTATATGTATATGTATATGTATATGTATATGCATATGTATGTGTATGTGTATGTGTATATGTATATATACACACACACATACATATACATATATACACATACATATAGACAGAGGGCACAAGGTGAGTTGAATATGAAGGTATGAAGGGATGATATCTAAACAATAAAATTAAGGGGTGAGAGAGGGTTGTACTGAGAGAAGCAGAAAGGGAGAGGTAGAATGGGGCAAATTATCTCACATAAAAGGCAAAAAAAAGCTTTTACAGTGGAGGGGAAGAGGGAGGTGGTAAGAGGGAATGAGTGAATCTTACTCTCATCAGATTTGCTTAAAGAGGGAATAACATTCACATTTAATTGGGTATGGAAATCTATCTTACCTTACAGGAAAATGGGGGGAACAGGCTATGAAAGGGGAAATGTAGAAGAGAAGACAGATTGGGAGGGATAATTGGAAGCAAGCACTTTGAAGATGGACAGGGTCAAAGGAGAAAATAGAATAAATAGAGAGCAGGATAGGATGGAGGGAAATATGTCTTTCACAATACGACTATTATGGAAGTGTTGCATGACTACACTCGTGTAACCTATATCAAATTGCTTGCCTTCTCAATGAGGGTGGGTGGGGAGAGAGGAAGGAAGGAAGAGAATTTGAAATTCAGAGGTTTAAAAACAAATGTTAAAAATTGTTTTTACATGCAATTGAGAAATAAGACATACAGGCAATGGGGTATGGAAATATATTCTACCCTACAGGAAGATAGAAGGGGAAGGGGATAAGAGAATAGGGGGCAGGTGATAGAAGGGAAGGCAGATTGGGGGAAGGAGCATTCAGAATGCATGCCATCTTAGGGTGGGAGCAGGGGAGAGATGGGGAGAAAATTTGGAACTCAAAATTTTGTGGAAGTGAATGTTGAAAACTAAAAATTAATTAATTAATAAAAATAATAGTTTGTGCAGCATATCTGTACATTAATTTCATACAAAGAAAGCAATGGATGTTACCAGTGACTAGCTAGAAATACAAAGAAGCTAGCTGGGACAAGGAGTCAGAGTAGGTGAGGAATCTCGCTTACTTGGAGGTACTAAGCTGCTGTTGTGAAAAAACCTTATGGCAATGATTTGGTTAATAACATATATTATATAAACTACTAAAATAGTAGTGATGCAACTATGTGAGCTGGAACCAATTCACCTCTAGCCAGTAGCCAATCTAGGTGTCTCAGAATTTGGAAGTACAGAGGAGGGGGTGCAAGAGAAAGTCATGTCCCAGGACCACCTAGTGACTTGGTCTAAAAAGATTCAGCATCTCTTTCACTTTTTAGACTAGGGAGATTAAAAAAAGAGAAAGTGCCCAGCAAACTTAGAAAATCTGAAAGCCTGAGGTAGTACTCCCTATTAAATACCTCCTTCTGAGTAGGGAACTCATATGGTAGATGGAGAAAACTACAAAGCAGGTACACTCCCCTGTTGTGTGACAACTAAAAGTGACAAGGATGGCTGTGGTCTCATGTCTCACCTCTAGGCTCTTGAATGGCAGAGGATTAGATCAAGAATGACCACAATATCTTAGAACCCTGGAAGATTTCAAGACTCATAGGAAGCAATTGTAAGACCTAAATAAAGATCAACTATTTGTCCCTTGGGTTTGTAGGGTCCTCAAGGACCCCACTTTCTTCTCTCATTAAAATAGAAATCGATTGTGAAAATATTTTCAATGTCTTACAAATAGTAAACAATTAATAAATGTCAAATTGACTGATAAAAATATTTTCTAGAGCCTCCCCAAGAATATCAGGGGTGAAGCAAGGATGCCCATTATCACCTTTATTATTCCATATAGTATTAGAAATGTTAGCTATAGCAATAAGAGAAAAGAAATTGAAGGAATTAGAATAGGCAGTGAGGAAACAAAACTATCACTCTTTGCAGATGATATGATGGTATTTTAGAGAACCCTAGAGAATCAACTAAAAAACTATTTCAAATAATTAACATCTTTATCAAAGTTGAAGGATATAAGATAAACCCACACATATCATCAGCATTTCTGTATATGACCAACAAACCCCAGCATCAAGAGATAGAAAGAGAAAATCCATTTAAAATAACCATAAACAATATAAAATACTCAGGAGTCTACCTGCCAAGACAAACCCAGGAACTACATGAACAAAATTACAAAACACTTTTCACACAAATAAAGTCAGATCTAAACAATTAGAAAAATATCAATATGCTCATGGGTAGGCCAAACCAACATAATAAAAATGCTAATTCTGCCTAAGCTAATTTACTTATTCAGTGCCATACAAATCAAACTACCAAAAATTATCTGATAGAGCTAGAAAAAATAACAGCAAAATTCATCTGGAAGAACAAAAGATCAAGAATATCAAAGGAATGAATGAAAAAAAAATACAAAGGAAGGTGACCTAGCAATACCAGATCTCAAACTATATTATAAAGCAGTAATCATCAAAACTAGCTGCTACTGGCTAAGAAATAGTGTGGTGAATCAGTGGAATAGATTAGGTACACAAGATACAATAGTAAATGACCACATTAACCTACTGTTTGACAAACCCAACGACACCAGCCTCTGGGAAAAGAACACACTATTTGATAAAAACTGCTGGGAAAACTGGAAAATAATAGGGGGTATAGACCAACATCTCACACTGTATGCCAAGATAAGGTCAAATTAGGTACATGATTTAGACATAAAGAGTGATACCATATGCAAATTAGAAGAGCAAGGTGTAGTTTACCTGTCAGATCTATGGAGAAGGGAAGAATTCATGACCAAACAAAAGAGATGGAAAGTATTACAAAATGTAAAATAGATAATTTTGATTGTATTAAATTAAAAAGCTTTTGCACAAACAAAACCAATGCAACCAGAATTAGAAGGAAAGCAGAAAACTGGGGGAAATTTTTTACAGTAAATATCTCTGATAATATATATATATATATATGTATACATATATACATAAATAGACATACATATATATATAATGGAGAGAGAGAATATATAGAGATTTATTCAAATATATAGAGAACTGAGTCAAATTTATAAGAATACAAGCCATTCCCCAACTGATAAATGGTCAAAGAATAAAAACAGGTAGTTTTTATATGAAGAAATCAAAGCTATTTATAGTTATATGAAAAAGTGCTCTAAATCACTATTAATTAGAGAAATGCAAATTAAAACAACTCAGAGATACCACATCACACCTATCAGATTGGCCCATATGAATAAAAGGAAAATAATAAATGTTGGAGAGGATGTAGGAAAACTGGTACAGTAATGCACTGGAGTTGTAGACTGATCCAACCATCCTGGAGAGCAATTTGGAACTATGCCCAAAGGGCAACCAAACTGTGAATACCCTTTGATCTAGCAATACCACTACTAGATCTGTACTCCAAAGAGGTCATAAAAAAGGGAAGAGGACCTACATGTACAAAAATATTTATAACAGCCCTTTTCTTGGTAGCAAAATATTGGAAATTGAGGGAATGCCTATCAATTTGGGAATGGCTGAACAAGTTCTGCTATATGAATGTAATGGAATACTATTAGGCAATAAGAAATGATGAGCAGGCAGATTTCAGAAAAACCTGGATTTACACAAAACAATGCAAAGTGAAATGAGCAGTACCAGGAAAACATTGTACACAATATCAGCAACATTATGTGATGATCAGCTATGAATAACTTAGCTGGTCTCAGCAACACAATGATCCAAGACAATTACAAAAGACTCATGATAGAAAATACTATCCCCCTCCATATAAACAACTGATGGACTCTGAATGCAGATTGAAGCATACTTTTTTCACTTAATTTTTGTGTTTCTTTCTTTTTGATCTGTTTCTTCTTTCACAACTGTGACTACTATGGAAATAAGTTTTACAAAATTGCATATATATAACCTATATCAAATTGCTTATCATTTTAGGAAGAGGGGAGAGGAGGAAGAGAGGGATGGAGAAAAAATTTGGAACTCAAAATCTTGTAAAAATGAACGCTAAAAAATTGTCAACATATAATTGGTAAAAAAGAAAATACTATTAAAATTTTAAGGCACAAAACACATTTTTCAGCTCATCTTGAGCACTATGTGAGTTTTAAGATTAAGTTCGAATGTAAGACAGATACAACAAAGAATACAAAAAAGTAGAATTTTCTAGAATTCTCTTTGGAGTCAAAATCAAGATTACTGAACTTGGAATGACCCATTCTCTCTTTTTTTTCTTGTCTAAAATTTGGACATTTGCTCTTCTTGATTTCTGAATTGCACCTGCTATTCTCCACAATTTTTCAAAGTTATATAAAATGAGAACAATAATAGCATCTACCTCCCAGGGTTGTTGTGAGGATCCAATGAGATAATAATTGTGAAGCACTTAGCACAGTGCCTGTTATATAGTAAATGCTATGTAAATGTTGATGATGCAGTGGTTAGATAGTGGAATCAGGCCAGCTATGTGATCCTGGGGAAGTCATTTAACCTCTTGGGTTCATTTTCCTCATGTGTAAAATGAGCTAGATAGAGAAGGAAATGGCAAACTATTTCAGTATCTTTGCCAAGAAAAACCTAAATGGGGTCAGAAAGAGTTGGACATGACTGAAATGACTGAACAACAACAAATATAAATGTTAGCTATCACAAACTCTGGCTCTGGTACCTTTGGATATAATCAATTTCAGCCTAATTATTTGAACTAGGCCTTTAAGTGTTCATGTTTATATCTCTTCACATATCTTGGATTTTATTTCCATGTTTACAATTTTATTATAATACTTCCAACCCAAAGATCATTCTCTTTTGTTAAAAAAAGAAGCAAAATAATAGTTACTTACTTAATTCTTTCTTTATCTCAGCTGCCTATTATCCTATGACAAAAATCTTATCTTTCATTTTCCTCTTGTTCCCGACATTATTGTTGTCCACGGTATGGCATGGATCCCACATGACTCTGGAGTGTTTCACTACCCCATGTTTAGTGTGTGGAGCTTTGTGTAATCATAATTATTCAAATATGGCTAAAGACCCAATAAGTACTTTTTCCAAGAGGCTATGCATGAACCATAATCAAATAGCAAAGAATTTAATTTAAAAAAAAGTTAAAAAAATCCAATAGTAGAAGCATTCTCTCTTTCCCCATACATGAAGAGATACAGTATCCCACAGATTCCCATACCAGTGGAGAGAAGCCAGTACTACTTAGATACTCCAACATGATTATTTTGTGACTTGAACACTTTCCATAGTGCTCATTCTTTTTTGCTTTCTTGGCAAACTTGCTTTTCAATTTCTAAGCTTTGCCTCTGTGGCATGGCATCATAGTTCTCTTAAAACTATTCTTCAACTCTTTATCTGCAACTGTCATCAGCTTAAAACTCCACTTCCTCATGTTGCCTTCTGTCTCTGAAGCTGCCTTCCCACTAAGATGCTGTTGTCATCTGCTAGAGCTTTCACTTTTTGCTATGACTGTTATTTTTTTACTAAACTAGACTGCCATCTGCTGGAATTGTCATGTGCTGCTGTGGGTTATTCTGTTGGGATGTAGGAGTTTGAGTGTGTGTGTGCGCATGTGTGCACGTGTGTGCATGCACAAGTGCATATTTTGGGGGTGGGTCAGGACTGTTATTAGTCTTTTGAGAGACCAACCTGGTGGTGATGGTGGTGGTAAATCCCTAATAAATGAATTTCCCTTCAATCTAGTAGATAAAATTTTAGGGGAAAGTGTAAAGGGACAGTGACTGAGACAATGAGATATTAAGGTGTTAGCCAAAGTGGAAAAAATGTTTACACTTTGTTACTACCTTAAAAGGGGTGAAGTTCTTCAACCAAATCTGTGGGAAACATAGTTTAGCTAATCATTACTTGGTTGAAGGATCCACCGTGTCCCTGGTGGCCATTAGACAACAAAATAAACACAATATTTAGAGAACCATTCAAAGCAAGAGGCATCTCTGAATAGTATAAGCTTTGGCAATTGAGAAGAGAATCAGATAAGGAAGAACATCCCAGTTCTTGAGAGGGAATAGCTCCTCATCTCTTCAGCTAAAGAGGAATTTCTTTCTCCTCCCTTCTTATTGACTTTGGTATTACATAGTTCAGCTTCTCATCAAATAGGAAACAGTAGGACCAGAAGGAAGCAGGCCAAGGAACCTCTACCCCCCAAAATGTGCTCAGCAGAGTATTGTGAGAATACAGTTAGGAGACAAAGGGCACCGGGGCTCTGAAGTACTGGCAATAAGGGCTACCTTGGTCACATGTATTCCTTAAGTGTTTACTTCTTTACTAATGCACACTCTATTTGTTCCTACTCTTTCAATTGATCCTCTGTTTGTGGGAGGTTTATGGAGGTGGAGGAAACTTTGTTACTGCTGCTCTTACAAAGACATTGGCTTCATTCTAATTGTTTCCCCTGGAAGATTACCTGGAAGAGTACCTTAAACCTGGGTTATTTTCTCTCTAGGGATCCAACCTAGGCTGCATCTTCATGGCTATCAAGATTTTTTTTTTTTAACTTTTGAGCTATCCACTGTCCTCAGTGGAGGTATTCCTCCACTCCTATAAATTCCTTTCATGCTCTAGTACCTAGTGCCATGACTTGGGCCACATAAATTGTCTCAAAACTTTAACTAGATTCAAGGGTATGCTTAGCGACCCTGGGAGGAAGTAGGGCAGAACTGGTGATCTTTGTCCTATATTACTGCTGTTGTGTCGAAGGTTCCTTTCTTCCCTACATCAGTAATAATATAATAATAATGATATCTAATAATTATTCAGTACCTACTACCTAGCCAGGCACTATGCTAAGTGATTTACAATTATCTCCTTTATTATCTCAGTATTTATCATCGGCCTTATTCTGAACTCTACCTCATGAGCTATTTTTAACAGATTGTGACATTCTTCTGTATTCATTCTCAGTTAAGTGACCTTTCTTTCTTCTTCTGTATTTGCTATCTATCTATCTATCTATCTATCTATCTATCTATCTATCTATCTATCTATCTATCTATCTA